>NC_065517.1:14682561-14683964 GCF_006386435.1 Epinephelus moara
CAGAGAGAAAAAACACTGCTGCTCTGTTACTGATAACTGTATCTGTATCTTTATATATGTATAACATTATGTAATAACTGTATCTTTATCTTAATATATGTATAACATTATGTGATAACTGTGTCTGTATCTTTATCTTTTTTTTTTATTTTTTTAAAGATATTTTTTGGGCATTTTTGCCTTTAATGGACAGGCCAGACAAGTGTGAAAGGGGGAGAGAGCGAGAGGGAGTGACATGCAGCAAAGGGCCACAGGCTGGATTCGAACCCGGGCCGCTGCGGCAACAGCCTTGTACATGGGGCGCCTGCTCTACCACCAAGCCACCGACGCCCCTGTATCTTTATCTTTATATATATATAACATTATATAACAACTGTATCTGTATCTTTATCTTTATATAATATTATGTGATAACTTTGTCTGTATCTTTATTTTAATATATGTATATAACATTATGTAATAACTATCTGTATCTTTATCTTTATATATGTATATATAACATTATGTAATAACTGTATTTGTATCTATCTTTATATAACATCATGTGATAACTGTATGTGTATATTTATCATACATGTATATATAATATTATGTGATAACTGTATCTGTATCTTTATCATTATATATGTATATATAACATTATGTGATAACTGTGTCTGTATCTTTATACATGTATATATAACATGTGATAACTGTGTCTGCATCTTTATCTTTATGTATGTATATATAACATTATGTGATAACTGTATCTGTATCTTTATATATAACATTATGTGATAACTGTGTCTGTATCTTTATCTTTATGTATAACTATGTGATAACTGTATCTGCATTTTTATCTTTATATATGTATAACATTATGTGATAACTGTATCTATATATTTATTATTATATATAACATTTTGTGATAACTATCTGTATCTTTATCTTTGTATATAACATTATGTGATAACTGTGTCTGTATATTTATCTTTACAACATTATGTAGCGCTGCAAGGGTCCTAATTACAGAGGGGTGTCATATGCTGTAAAGCCCTGTGAGGCAAATTGTGATTTGTGATATTGGGCTTTATAAATAAAATTGATTGATTGATTGATTGATTATGGAAAATGAATGAATGAAAACACTACAACATACCCATACACTAAATACAACTACATTTGTAACAAAGCCACCAACACATAAAACAAACAGTAAAATCTAATACTGTGCAGCTCTAGACTCACAAGTCAGTCTTTAGACGCTTTGCTTAACTAAAGACTGATGACTTTCTCCCTGATTTTGTGTTTAGATGGGCGGATACAATTTCAGAGTTTAAAAAAACTCCCTACGTTGCAGAACCAATAGTAAATCTGCAGGGCGGTCCTTCGGTGGCTCGCTGAACTCTTGTGCTTGCAAACAT
>NC_065517.1:14684222-14704396 GCF_006386435.1 Epinephelus moara
GGAAATCACCATGTCTAGAAAGCATCAGTGGCTGCAGCTGACAGGGACAGCTAACACTAGCAGCAAAGCTAACATCAGGACGTCATCTGTTAAAAGCCTCCCGTTGTCGGATACGACATGAAACTACTCCAGTTAGCTCAATAATGTTGTAACTAAGACATCCGCTAGAAAAAATATTTTCTTCACGGATGAGCACACGTTAGATAAAACGGAGTTAAATCTCTCGGCATCTATTTTCAAGCTCTCTGTGTGTTTGTTTCCTTGCGGACGAGAAAAGGAGGAGCGCACATTTCCGAGAAGGCGTGTCCGCCCACTCAGACTAAGTTTGAACAGATGAGAGCATGACAATCAATAAATGCTGTGTAACATAGCATAAGGTGTGACCATGTGTGAGTGGGTCAATTACTGGGTAAAGGTAGTTATTTTGCACCAAACGATTGCAACGGCCTCAGTGTCTGTGTGTCTACAGTACGTGGACAAAACTCCTGAAGGCTTGCAATAAACAGCATGTATTTAACGTTAATATGTATCGCACATTACGCATTACGCAGTGCGTCATGGCTAAATTTTTCCAAAGATACCACAGTGAGTTCTGTGCAGAATGAACCGGTAGTTAATAACTCAGTTTATGAGTTGCACATCACATGTAGCAGATAATATCAGGCTGGACGCAGGACACGCACATGCAGTCAGTAACATAAATAAATCGGTCTCTTGTCCCACGAAAACAAAATACCATAGCCTACTTATTATTAAGTAATACTTATTTATTTAATATGATACAATTTGGAATTAAAAGGACCAGATGTTTGCGCATGAACTCCATATATAAGACAGGCTTTAACAATTAAATCAAAACAACTGATTTGATTACACCTGTGCCTCATGCGTCCGCTCCTAATAGTTCCATCGTCTCCATGGTGACAACTAAATAACATTTGTGTTATAATTTGAAATTCGGCCCGGTCGCCATCTTTGTTTTCGGTCAATTCAGTCACAAATTGTCACATTTGGAGGATGTGACCCCTCAAACATAAAAGTGTTTTCAAATCACTAAATTAATTGTCAATATATTTCACACATGTTCCTATATTTAACATATTCTGTCCAAAAAAATATTTACACGAGAAATAATCAGCATGCGTTTTCACCAAATCCGGAGTTTTTCAACAGGCCTAATAACATGGTGTGAACTGTCCACCTTAAAATTCAAAAGTATACAAATCTCTACACTGACGAGGCTTTTAACAATTTAAGAGGTCGCATCAACCAGGAAAATACTAAAATAAATGTTTAAGTTGTCTTACCTGCGCAGCTGATGTCCAGTCCACACAGGAGATCCTCCAGGGTCCGGGCTGTGCTGAGGGCCATCGTCGGGCTCTTCGGTTTCCCACAAAATGTAGAAATCCAAAAGTTTTAACAAACTTTTCTCGAACAAGATCTGCTTTCTGCTCCACAACTCAGGAAGTATGTTTCCACAGGTGGCTCTGGTCCAAACCCAAGTGCAAAGAGAGAGATCAGACTAATGTGAAGACCTTATATACCCGACCTCGGCTGGGTCATCGTTCTGTTGCCATGGCATTTCATGACGCACGCGCGTGCGTGTGATTGAGACAGACCTTTTTTTCATATTTGTCCGTATAATGATTTTATTTAAGTGCTACTTGTCTTTTTTTCCCCCACTGATTTTTTATTAGCATTTCTCTCTTTCATGATAGCTGCTGGATCTGTGTAATTACTGCCAGGCTACATAAATAACAACAAACAAAAAGCAAAAACAAAAACACCCTCAACATTATACAGCAGCAAGGCCCTAACTTTAACCTGGAAAAAAATGCTAAATTTGAAAACCCATTTTCTATTAGCCAATACGCTATATTATTTTTTTTACAAGCAAGTACAGCTAGCCTATTTAACAATACAATAAATGAAAACGTCTATGTCTACATAAATTACACATGCAGTGCACCATAGTGACTGACACATTTGAATCGACTTGTAATGCAGTGTTTTCACTTCATTACCTGTTTATGAACAGATAAGCCCCATTTGAAAAGAGGAGACAGTATATTAAATATGCATGTACTGATCAGTGGGAGATGATAAAATATGCAGGTGAACAAAAAACACGATTCAAATTTAATAGTTTAGCGATGAGAAACTGGTGCTAAGCATGCTACATGTAAGGAGCAGGGTGTAAAGAGTTGGGTAAAATAAAACAGCAAATATTCACATTAAAGCTTCAGCAGGTTCAGGTGGATTGTTATAAAGATATCAAGAACAGTTAATTTAAAAAAAAATGACATGAATAGGCACATAAAAAACATACAAAAAAATAAATATATAAATAAATAAATGCTGTCAAACTGTGCCAGAGCTAAATCAGTCCTACTTCAATGATTCACGTTATACCACAACAGTACAGCATCTGTCTGTCGTACTCATCTGTCAGAGTAAAATAATTCCAGTGTATAAGGGAAATATGGCAACAAATTAACCTTCTTTCACCTTAAAAACATTTCTCGCCTCCGCCCCTCACTCTCTCGCAATGCTGCCGAAGCCCTGATCCACGCCTTCATTACATCCCGCCTTGACTACTGCAATAGCATCCTTTATGGCACAACCTCCAAACTCCTCAGTAAACTCCAATATATCCAAAACTCTGCCGCCCGCCTCCTCACTCACACCCGCTCCCGCGACCACATCACCCCTGTCCTTCAGAACCTCCACTGGCTCCCTGTTCCACAACGCATCCACTTCAAACTCCTCCTACTCACCCATAAAGCTCTCCACAACCAGGCCCCCTCTTACCTCACAGACCTGCTCCACCCTTACACCCCTTCCTGCAGCCTCCGCTCTTCCAATGCCAACCTTCTCACCGTCCCCAAGACCAAGCACAGAACCTGGGGGGACAGAGCCTTCTCTGTTGCTGCCCCCACCCTCTGGAACTCCCTCCCAAAACTCATCCGTGACTGCACTGACCTCCCATCATTCAAATCACTACTCAAAACTCACCTGTTCCGTTCTGCTTTTAATGTTTAGCTACTTTTATTCATTTACTTATTTCCTTGTTTTTTCACTCCCATTACTATTCCTCTTTGTCTTCGATGTCTTTGCTGATAATTGTTGTTTTATTTGATGTGTTTGAACTGTCTCTGTAAAGTGACTTTGAGAACTTTGAAAAGCGCTTTTTAAATAAAATGTATTATTATTATTATTATTATTATAAAATAAAACACTTATCACCCTTAAAGAATGAAACAAACAGCATTAGAAAGAAATAAGAAAATCAGTTTGTCCAGTTAAAATCGTGTTGGTGTTGCAGGAAAACTCAGTGGCCAACACAGGATGATGGCACGCCATTTTTGTTGCAGTGAATGGTACGACTGTTTGTTTTTGTTGTGCTGCTGCTTTTTCATTTCAGAGACAAATATTGTACTTTACAATAAAACACTCATTTGATAGTTACTTGGCAGATTTAGATTATCAATACAAAACAAAAATCAACTAATAAATTATCAGGTATAGCTACAATTACCTGAATACAATGCCCTGCCCTGGACCAATAAACACTTAAGCTGGTGGGTGACGTAATGTGAGCTCATCCATTTTGACACAGAAAACAACATGGCGACTGGCTGGTAACAAATGATCTTGAATTACAGTTAAACAGTGAGCTAAAACATGTTTCTGAAAACAATCCGCATCTATACTCTTTGAGTCTGTTGTGGCGGGCATATGGAAATTGGAAATACAGTCCGTAGTTTGAGAATTGCCCTAGAGCCAGAGAAAATCTGCTAGATGATGCTTTTGGGCTGAGAGATGAGGAGGGACATCTGGGTGCTGGTAACAGTGTTATGATACAAAGCTGGTCGAAAATCAGCAATGTATCCCTTTCAGATACCCAGCAGTATATAAAGTAGTTAAAACTAGCTCAACATTTAACTGTGATAAAGTGAT
This sequence comes from Epinephelus moara, assembly GCF_006386435.1. Taxonomy (NCBI): domain Eukaryota; kingdom Metazoa; phylum Chordata; class Actinopteri; order Perciformes; family Serranidae; genus Epinephelus; species Epinephelus moara. Next base: position 14,688,183 of record NC_065517.1, read on the forward strand.
GAGCACAATAATGCATCAATAATTCTGAATTATAAAATAGGTATTATTCTGAAATGGGCCATTCTGCTTCCAGAGTCCTTTTACTTTTGGTTCTTTCAGTTTTGATGCCTGTAGTTTTGTATTTATTTATTTATTTTTTTAAAGATTTTTTTGGGGCATTTTTGCCTTTAATTGATGTGAAAGCTCAGAGTGAAAGGGGAGAGAGAGAGAGGGAATGACACGCAGCAAAGGGCCACAGGCCGGAGTCGAACCCGGGCTGCTGCGGCAACAGCCCTCTACATCTCAACATGGGATGTCTGCTCCATCCACTAATCCATCGACGCCCTGTAGTTTTGTATTTTTACTTAAGATCTGAACGCATGACTTGAGCGTGTAACTGAGTATCTTTACACTGTAGTGTTGCTACTTTTAATTAAGTAAAAGATCTGAATACTATAGTATGATGGACAAAGTCATAGTACAGCATGTTATAGTATATTATGATGAAAAACATCTTAGTATAGTATGATGAAAAAAGTTATAGTATGGTATGAGGACAAAAATAATATAGCATGTCAAAAAAAGTGTTAAAAACAAATCATAGTAAAGCATGATATTATAGTATGTAGAAATAGTCAAAAAAAGTCATGTCCAAAAAGAAGTCATAGTAGAGTATGTCTCAAAAGTCATGGTAAAGTTTTTTTGTTTTTTTTTGTTTTTAAAGCCACAGTAAATGTGTGTCAAAAGAAAATGTCAATTTATTATGCCATCAAAAAATGTCAGAAATGTCATTGTTTAGTATGCCATAAAAATGTCATAGTATTGTATAGAAGTATAGAATTTTTGATTTGGCCAAAACTTGCTCTGAGAGGTCATAGTGACCTTGACCTTTGACCACCAAAATCTTATCAACTTATCCTTGAGACCAAGTGGACATTCGTACCAAATTTGAAGATATTCCCTGAGGTGTTCCTTAGATATCAAATTAACAGCAGTGGTATGGACAGACAGACAAGGGAATGGATGGATGTAGGAACGCAAAGACAACTCAAAAACATAATGCCTCCTGCTACGGCTGTCGCCTGTGTGGAGGCATAAAAATGTCATAAAAAAGTTATGGTACAGTATGTCACAAAAAATGTGTAATAATTGAAATGTCATAAATATTGTGATGGAAACGCCAACATTTTCCAGAAACACCATAATGGCCAAAATAACAGAGGAACGGAGCAATTAGTGCTAATTCCCAAATTAACTTTTTGATATTTAATTAACCCCCTTAAATATTGATGACATTTTATTTGCACATTCCAGTGATGGCTGTGGCTCAGAGGGTAGAGGGGATCATCCACTTATGGCAGGTTGATAGTTCAATCCCCAGCTTGGGCAACACACTGAACCTGCTGCCAGTGGCGGTTCTAGCCTAAATGGCACCCTGGGCGACACCCCCCTATGGCACATCACTGCAGAAGCTGACTTTGAACCACGTATGCAGACACAGCTCTCACTTTGGTCATACAGGGACCAGATAGCTCGTAGCAGCGAGCCCGGTAACTGTACTCCCGCAGTACCCCCCACAAGACCCCTCGAGGGACGCAGTCATAAGCATTCTCCAAGTCCACAAAGCACATGTAGACTGGATGGGCAAACTCCCACAACCCCTCCATTAATAATAATAACAAAAATCAACTTGCTACTTGGAAAGTAACTGCATCAACTAAGCAGAAAAACATTGTGGCATTTGTATTTATTTTTCTTAAAACATCCGCAAGGTCTCAAAGATCATTTTTAGGCACATTCAGAAAAAAAAAACAACAACACAAAAAAGGTCTTGGTATTTAAATTTTTTCCATGACAACTAACCACTGTGGTGATTTGGGTATGTCATTGGCTGGGAAATGTGAATTTCCCACTGACTGAGTGTACAACAACACCTCCACTATCGGAAGACACCACTTCACACTGGCTGGATGGAACAGGACTCACTCTGAACACACAATCCTGACTTAACAGTGCACTCTAGTGGTGGAGCATGAACTGGACTGTCTGGAGGGGTAGTTTTAGGACTTTTCAGTGATAAACCTCCATTCACTTACTAGTTAAGAAAACAAATCAAATATCAGTCAGGATTTAATGTTGCAGAAAAGGCTTTTTGCATTCAACTCAACATTTATTCAACAGCAGCCAGTAATTGTAAAAATCTAATCTGGAAAAATAATTTCTCATCAAAGGTCACTAAAACTAAAAATTCACAAAGTAGGCCATTTACAAGTTTCTTGTAAAATGTGTAATTTAAAGTTAATCAAACAAAATGTCTGCTTGGCTACTTTATATTTAGGCAGCCTCGTCAAAACAAACACACCGCTTCTGATTGTACAATTTTTTTTTTTTTTTTTAAAACATAAAGCACCATTCGAACGTTTTCAAAATGGATTCACAAAATTAACTCAACATTATTAACATAAACAACCCTGTGTGAGGAGAACGACACATACAAATCTTAATATAAGACAACTGTAAACTTCATCAAACTGTACACAAACTAAGATTTCCTGTGCTTTTAAGTAAACACAACATGGTGCTAGTCACTTAGTAAATATTCAAAACGTACTCTTACTGAATCAACAATACAAAATCAGTTTCAAGTCAGTTTACATAACAGATAAATTAAAGGTAATACTGGTAACCTAAAATGTAATAAAACACTCTCTTGTATATGTGATTGTGTAGCAGCCCTCTTACTCAAAGTGGAGATGCTCAACATTTATCAAAAACATTCAACAAGCAGCATCTCACTCAGATTAACGTGACGATCGATGGAATGACGGCTCTGCATCTCTGCTCATTTTTGCAACAAGATAAAACCAGACTGCTTTCACATCAGAAAACCTGTAACAGAAGAGAACAAACAAATTGTTCATGGCTGTACCGTTTTATGTATGTTTCTGTTAACTGAACAATACATTTACTTTCTACATACAGTTTAGTACTGCTGATTCATCAACAAGGCTTTGCAAAGTAAAAAGGATACAAAATTAGCACCATTCACCAGCCAAATACTGGTAAAGTATGCAAGTGTAGGGCTGGGCGGTATACCGGTTCGTACCGAAAACCAGTATTTATTTTTGTTATGATATAAATTTTTCATATACCGCAATACTGGTGAATAGCCCAAACAACGTCCGGAACATGCACGGTGGGAAAGTGTTTCAGTGGGGACCCATTTCACCACTGCACACTAGGCCTGCACGATTAATTGTATTTTCATTGTCATCGCGATGTGAACGTGCGCGATAAACACATCGCAAAAGCTGGTCTGACATGCAATAAGTTTTCTTTACATGCGCCATGCTTTCGCACTCAGCATGCTGACATTTGGCCGATCAGATGGAGCCCTGGACACATGGGCCATGCATGCACACTGTTTAGCCAATCAGATGACGCCCAGCTCCGCTCACGTTCCTGCAGGATAATTAGTAGCGAGAGGAGCGCAGAGAGATGGCGGAGGCAGGAGAGCAGAGCGGTGAAAATGCAGACGAAACGCTTGTGCCAAAAAGAAAAAGCACCTCCGCGATTTGGCAATACTTTGGATTCAAGCGAGAAGATGATTTACAGACTCAGGTACTGTGTAGGACCTGCAGAGCGGTTGTAGCAACGTCTAGAGGTAACACCACCAACCTCCATCACCACCTGCCGCACCACCATCAAGAGCTGCACGAGCAATTCAAGGCCAGTCAATCTAGAGCACAAACGTCGAGCAGCAGTAAAGTAACGCTACCATCACTGCAGCAACAGTCCATTGATCAGAGTTTTGGCCACAGGCTGCATCTTGCAATCGGTAAGTGTATTTGCTGTACGTGAAATTATTATCAGAGACTGAAGTATCACCCGAACTTGCTCAAGAGTGGGATGCCGTCTGAATATTATTGATCTTAATAAAAAATAGCAAATGCAATCCTTTGATGTAAAAGTTATATAGTTCATTTCCCCCACTGCATGGCCAGCCCTGAAACCAGGCTTTCTGGCCACATGCACACTGTACCTGTCAAATAAATTAATGATTTATTGATTTTGAGCTCATCCTTCAAATTAAAATATTAATATACACACTTAAATATATTTTCTTATTTATCCCAAGTCATATCGTCATCGCAATATTGAAGAGTGTCATCGCACATATTGCTCATATCGTGCAGGCCTACTCAGGGCTTGAAGCAAGAAAAAATACTGTGCCTGAAATTTTTTTAGAGGGCATGAAGGGGGGGGGTACCGGGGGCATGCTCCCATAACCAATAACAATTTCAAGGTTTTTAATGATGAAATATGAACAGTTCACCAAAAAAGGGAAATTTTGGTCATCAGCTACTACAAAATGGTTTGGGCCGGGCAATTTTAGATAGGGATGCACCGAATATTCGGTAACAGAATATATTCGGTAACCGAATATATTCGGCCGAATATTGCAAAAAAACACACATTCGGTATTCGGTGGAATAAGTGAAAAGCAAGGCCGAATAGTAACGCTGATTGCGTTACTATTCGGCCGTGCGGTGACGGACAGAGTAAAATGTCGGCAGTGTGGCGATATTTTACTCCGTCCGTCACCGCACTCGCATTTGCGACTAAAAATAGTTTTGTGCGGGCAAAATAAATCATTCAGCACGCTGTGTGAGTACAGATTTCAACCAGCTGCAGAAACGAAAGGCGAATCCCGCCGGTTGTGGGCTGAACGGGGGTCACAGACACGGACAGGAATACATATTCCTGTCAAATACTGCGGCGCATGATAGCGGCTTACCGGCGATGGAGAAGTCCGGCTCCAGGTGAATAACTTGTTGTCATGATTGCGCAAAAGTACCTGAACAGCCGAGCCATGGCAGCACACAGTATGTGGCGTATTAGAGGAGAAACGAGCCGTTCACATTTCTCTCTTTTAGTCCTTCAGTGGCAGGTAACGGCCCACAAACCTCACCGCACTTTAGGAACTGTTCTTTACTTGTCAGGGGAGGAGGGTGGCTGGTTGATTCTTATTTCATTTATTTATTTTATTTTGATCCCCGCTATGTTAATCACTTATTGATGCTGTTTTTGAAGTATGAATAAGTCAATAAGTAATTTATTCCATTGAAATATCATTGATGTATTATAGAAAAGTGATTTATCTTTTTATAAATGACAAAAGGCACATCTGCCTTTTTTTTGCTGTGGTATCCTGATACTACTCAGAACCGTGATACTTTCACTGGTATCGTACCGTGGGTCCCAATTTTGATACCGTGACAACACTAATCTGGAGGGGGTTCATCTGCAAAAACGAATGAAAACTAAAAAACAGCCTTCGGTATTCGGTATTCGGCCAAGCATTAAATATTATTCGGCTTCGGCCACAAATTTTCATCTCGGTGCATCCCTAATTTTAGGCAATTCTGAGCAACAAGAGGCAGAATAGGAAGACAACAAGAACGTCTGCATTAAAATGTACATTTTACATCAGTTGAGGCTTGAACTCACCACCTTTGACATTAAGGAGCATCTTCTATCTGATTGAGCTAATTAGCAAGTGACAGCTCATCTGTGGCTTCACAAATTATCTCTCACTTATTTCTACCACCCCCCCTCTCTCTTTCTGTATGTGTGAATTGCAACCCCCAACCTGTAGCCATTTGTGTGTGTGTGTGTGTGTGTGTGTGTGTGTGTGTGTGTGTTTTCATCTCTCTCATGTCTAGACCAAACTGAACAAATATTTATAGACGGACAAGCAACATCATAATTAAACAGGCTTTTATTTTTTAAATTCATTTTATTTTGAAAATTGGCCGGATTCTCTCGTCTTTTCTGTATCTGACTTCCTGTTTGGTACGATCCGCTCCATCCAGCTTGACAGAAGTGCTCGCAGCTCGCGTGAAAAATAGACCAGACGCTGAACTGAAGCGCTGCAGTGCGTGAGCCTCCACAGGCGCTCCGCTCTGCTCAGCGGCCGGTGTGGACAGTCAGTCAGATAGGTTAACATGGCCGCCGATTGAAAACTGCCTCAGCTGCTGGGCGCTGCGCTTCGGTTCCGCATCCAGTGTGTCCGTGGCGTGACTGAATGACAGACTGTGAAAACTTAAGGCCCGCCCTACTCTGCCTCCGATTGGCTAGAACTCCTTGTTTACCTTGAGTAATGTGATACACCATTGGTAGTTGGAACTATCACTTTGCTTTGCTTTAAAACAACTGGTTAAATGACTGTTGCTAAGGCAAGATGATAAAATATTCACGAGAAAAAATATTCCTGCACCAGAATATTCCTGCGCCGGAAATCCAGCACCGTGCCGGAGAACTTCAAGCCCTGCCTACTGCACACCACAGGCATGCTAGAGCTGGCGAGAGTGAGAGCATAGACAAAAGTTTAGAGGCGAGAATGGCTGCCCGAGAGAGTCTAGAAGGAAAGCAACTGTACACGTTGCTGAAGAAGAACACGATGACCCAGAACTCATACCAAAAGGCGCAGTGTTTCCCCTGTATGCAAGTAGCAGCGGCGCACCGCTGCTGCTGAAATATGACCGCCGCTGCTGATTTTTTTTTTAGCTCTTTAGAAACTACCGTTATATTATTTGGCGTTACGGACGCTTCATATCCAGCGTATAGAACAGGTCTATACCTTGTCCATCTATTGCGCAGCTCGTAAAATTTAAACATTAGCTAGCCATTATCTTTGTATACTTAACAATATCATGTTACTGTTGGATTTTGTTTATGTATACTCAAAATTAAAGACAATAAAGTGACTGCAAATCTTTTCAATAACACCTCTTCCCAGCAGCATATGATTGTATGACCTTGGAGAATGTTTTTTTAAACAAAATGCTTTCAACCACAATGATATGTTTTAGAAATGCTATAATTACAAAAGGTAAAATAAAAGATTAAATATTCACTAAGAAGAAAGCCGATCCTTAATGAAATTAATAGAAGCCGATAAATGTTGGCAGCAAAACTGTGATGAACTTCTTTAAGCTTTCACCTGATGCCATTAAACAACATGTTTTAAAACTTCTTACACTGCCTTGTTCCAGACACAGCGCTGAGTGGCATCTTCTCCTCTGCTTCATCAGCAGACTCAAAGGAGAGATCTGACTTCCCATCAGAGCCTTCATCTTCCTGCCCACACTTCTTCTCACTGTCAGGGCTACGAGGAACAGCTTTACAGGGGCTCTGCTCCTGAAACCTGAAAGTATCAGTAATAAAGAAAAGTTCATATATTAAGCTTAAAAATCTGTGTACATTTTTCTTTTTCCTGTCCGGAAAATACCCTGATTTTAAAATGGGTTTAAACCAATTTCCAAAGTATTAAAATCATTTTTTCCTGTTGCAAAAAGAAAGAACAGATCAGCAATGATTCCAAGATATTACTCTTAATGAATAAAATGTCTTCAATTTATGCTGCTTCACTTATATCAAAATAGTGTGTTCTATGTAGTAGTGTTGTCAAGATACTAACATTTCTAACTGTGTGAAATTAAATCAAAACCTATATGACTGGACCATGTGGGAATTTAATTTGAAAGGACAGACACAGGAAGAGGCCACGCTCAGCAGTCAGACAGGAGTCATGTTACAAACCAATCACAGCCGACAGATATCTTTCCCTTCTGTAAATATTCAGTCTGATAAATAGGAAAAGTTTATCATTTCAGTGCAGGGCTACCCAGAGCTTTACATCTGTCCAACGGACGATAGGCCGACACACTTATAAACAGAGCCTGGAAGAAGATCAGCTCTGCACTCAGGATTACAGGTAAACAGGCTATATGATGCTTGCTAAGGTTGCTTAGCAACCTCACATGCAACCTGCCGCCGCGTTCTTGAAAGCTGGTACAGAAGAGTAGCACCCAGAGCCCGATCTCATGTTTTCTAGGCGGCTGAAGTCGAAGCATGTGTACGGCTCTAATTTCCAGGGCTGGTACCTGCAGTTATTACACAGGCTAGTTAATAACATGTAGGGCAGGAAATCCAAAGTGTGTGATCATTTTGAGAAGGTGAAGGATGAACCCGAGGTGATATGTAAACTCTGCAGGCAAACATTTGCCTATCATTCATCGACTTCAAACACGACGTTCACAGATAAATATAGCAAGGCTATATACAGGGGTTAAAGCAAGAAAAAAAATTGTGCCTGAAATGTGGAGCATGGAAGATTTGTGTGCCTGAAATCTGAAATCTTTTCCAGAGCGGGGGGCTTGGTGTTGCGGTCACAAAATGAAGAAATAGAAATGTATGTGTTGCAAAGGAACGTGTTTATTATCAAAACAAACAAAAAGATTATAGCTTTAGTAGTTACTTTTCAGATTAAACTTATATAGCATAATGAGTTTATAAATAAAGATTAAACTTTCAGTGGTTACCAGACTTTTTGACTTATAGCTCCTACATCTCTTTTTTGCCTTGGTACTATTTATTATTAGAAGCTAAATCATTTAGGCTGTTTGCAAAATTGTATCTCGCTTGATGTGAATTAAACAGGCAGTTACGTCGAAATTTCGCCTCTGGGCAAGTATGTCCTCATTGAAATGGATCATATAATGTTGTGGTGGTGACTTTAAAACTTCAGCATAGAGGATTTTTATTGCAGCTTTCGTTTCTGTCTCGTTTCTGTTACCTTACCTTCAAAATTACCGCTGGCTTACCGGAGCCTCTCCTGCTCCGTCTGAGCTCTGTGTCTCAATGTGACATGATGTGAAAGCATGCACAGGCATCAGTGTTGATTGGCCATCACTTGTGCCGTGTAACCAATCAGAGGGGGATGTAGGCGGGACATTGTTACAAAGCTCAGTGCAGTGGGGACTGCAGGCAGGGAGGGACACGGCTGTATCAGAGCCAGAGGAGCGAGTTTTAAAATACATTTATTTGATTGGTTATCAATGAAAAAACGTCTGATGCCTATTATGGTAAACAGTATGTTGTGTTTACTCGCACACTGTGCGCCTAAATTATTTCCCCGAGTCACACATATATATATGTTTAGGGGAAAATGCGAGTGAAATGCTCGCACTGCAGAGCACTTCTGCCCGTGCCAGACAGAAACTTTGCCACGCTGGAAATCCGGCGCTGTGCCGGAGAACTTTAACCCCTGTATATAACATGATGATGTCTTTTTTTTTTCTTTCTTAGTAGCAGAATAACTGTTGTAAACATTAACAATAAAATAGAGTGAAAAAGTGCAGCTGGTGCTGGTGTATCGATATCAGCAAATTAATATTTAAACAGTGTCAAATATTCAGAATCGAAATGTTTCCGTAAATCAATATTTTTGACAACACTGCTATGTAGAACACAACGTAATTGTGAAAAATAAGAGTTGAAGTTGACAAGTTGCTTCAATAAAAGTGTATTAATAAATACAAAGCTCTTAGTGCCTACCTCAGTCCTAGCATGATGTCCATATAACTGGCGTGTCCGGCATCCACCAGTTTCTTAGCAACATGTCTGCCCTCTGTCAGGATGTCCACCATCCAGTGTGTGTTTGACACAAACTCTCTGAAGAAGATCTGGAGGTCCTTCAGATACAAACACTGCTGAAAGAAGCCTACTGCTTCATCAGTCCACTGTCCATCTGCTCTTACTGGCTTCACCCCTCTCAGGACGCAGGGATATGTCACCTTTGGGAGTTTCGTCATTTCCTCAGAAATCCTCTTCAACTTGGAGCAGTCTTTGTATGGGATGCATTCGTGGTGACCATAATCCACCAGGTTTAGAACCACTGTGTTGTTGACGTGTATGATTTCAGCCCTGCACCACTTGTTCTTGGTGCCTGATTTTAACAGGCAGCAGGTGCCAGGGACGAGGTGGGCTTCAGGAAGTGAAGGCATCTGTCCAGGGAGGTCTTCCAACATTATGGAAACTTTGTTCATGATGAGAAGCAAGTCCTCCAGAACAACGCTAAACTCAAATGGAGTTGACGCTGAAGCAGCAAAGCCAGAATATGCTTTATCTATACCAACAGGAGCAAAGACAAGTTGCTGAGGAGGGCTTAGGTCCAAGTCGCATTGACCTTCTGCTTTCTTGGTTTGGCTTTCAGCAATTGACGTGATTGTCTCTTCAGTCTGCTGCAGTGAGGCTGTAATTTGGCGAATGAGGAACAGTCCACTGATGACTATTTCAACCATCCAAAGGTTATCAGCTTCTGAATAACACTCAAACACCAGCTTAAGTTCTTCACCTATCATTGGTTTGAGAGTTTCATACCACAATTTGTGAGCATCCTCTCCCTTGCTGAACCCAAGGCTGCTCACCTTGCACAAAACTGCAAGGTGTGGGGTTTTTGTCAGCTCGTTACACTGCTTTCGGATTAAATCACTTGGAATTTCTTCTTTTCTCCCGTGATCCACGAGGAGGACCTGGCATTTCCCCGGGCCTACATGTTGAACAACAGCCCTGTGCCACTTCTTGTCCTTCTGTACTTGAACTAAGCACTTGAGGTCTTGCTTGAGATCTTCTTCAGGCACCATCTCACACTTGTACAGGCTGTCAGTTATGTCACTTTCCAGTGACGCAAACAGTTCACTGGTTTTCTTCAGTCTGGTGTAAAAACTGCAATTACTTAGGACTGAAAGAAGTGTACCATACTCTGTGTCTTTAGCTTGAATAATTTGAGGTATGACTTCATCTGAACAATCACTCTTTGATTCTGAGGTTTCTCTTTCATTCTCAGAATCATCCATGTTTGTGGTGGGTGCCCTGTGTGCTTCTAGTTTAGGTGACAGTGTGGCAGGTGATGTTTTCTGTATTAACTTTTCATCATCAACAGTGGGCGTCATTGTTTCGGATTTAGTGGTTTCATTTTCGCTCACTTCTTTTCTCGGGTAGTCTTCTTCACTGTCGCTCTCTCTCTCTTCTGTTTCAGATGAACTCACAGAAGCCTCCTCTTCATTTCTGGTTTCACTGCTACTTTCACCAGCTGCTTCAAGTACTGCTGGAGGACCAACTGCTCCATCAAGAATCTCAAGCTTGACTTCCCAATGAGATCCACGTTGGCAGACAAAATCAACCATGAGCGGCTTCTCCATTACAACGTCAGTGAAAGAAGCATCATTTTTGTACTTGCTTGTGTCCAACAGGGAGCATGATATGCTGAATCTTGGCTGAGAAAGATACTCCTTTGGGATGGAGTAGATCTTTTCCTTCCCAACGACTGCTGAGTTTCCATAGTCCACAAACTCAACTTTGAAACAGGAACTTCCTTCAAAGTCCGTAACAACAGAGCGATACAGAGCGCCGTCTTCCTCATACTCAGCCACTATAAGGTCACTGATTCTCAAAGATGTGGTTGTTGGCGAGGAATCTCTTGAGATACTTGAGTTGAGATCCTCACCCATTTTCAAGATGGCAGGTTCATCCTCTGAGAGTTGAAGGAAAAAACTGTTGACAGAGTCAATGTGGGAGACGAAACACTTTGCCCTGAAACCTGCGCTCACTTTCATGTCTGACAACCGAGGGATCGCTGTATCCACTGGTTTTTCTGACTTTGTGTTTGTTTCAAGGTACCGTCTTTCTTGTTTTATTTCAGAGGTTTTCTGAGGTTTTCTTTCATAGGTTTTCTGAGGTTTTATAGGGCCACTGCGCTTTGTATTGTCCTCATTTTGATGCTTTACCTGGGTCTTTTTGTTCAGAGCTTTCTGAACACAGTTTTTTGTGTTTTCTTTCTCTTTGCTGGGTGCACTCCCAACTTGAGTGCGTCTCTGGGCTTTCCATTTGGGAGAATTTGAAGACTGTCCTTTACACTGACTCTTGGACTTGACGCAAGTCTTTGCGTTAGCTGTGTGAGTTTTGTTTTTCGCCTTTGTGTTGCTCATTTCAAAACTCACAACAGTCTTTGGTTTCGGTAAGAGACCGACAATGAGCTCCTTTACTTTCTCATTGATGTTAACATCTCCATCAAAGAGTTCAACATTAAATGAACCATCTTCGTTCTTTCCAACTATGACGGCTCTCACTTGCTTGTTAAGGGTTGCACCGTCAAGCCATTCCTTGACATCTGCATAGAGCACTTCCTTGGACACTGAAGCAAGGTTACATCTCACAGCCTGCATGGGTGTGTACAACAAATCAGCAGAGTCTCTGGGGATAAACATGACATGGGTTTTCTCAGATATGATTGTGTTTCCATAATCCACAAAAAACACACTGAGATGCAGAGAGGAGTGAACAGGATGTGCCAAGCCCCTGTACCATTTGCCATCGAAGTATTTTGCCAGGCACAGCTTCCTCACAACTGCTCTTGTACTGGCTTGCATCATTTTCTTACTCTCCTTTGAGATTTTATTTCCGAGCTCTTCAATGGTTTCAGTGTTTCTGTCAAGGTGGCAGTAGACCTCCCACTGACTGCTAACATGAGTGATGTAGACCTGTTCTTCATTTCCAGGACTTAGGTCAAACGAAGAGTACACAAAAGACTCCGGATACACTGTGGACAGCTGCTTTGTTGAGTTTGTCACTTTGCTTGACGGGTCCTGTTCCAAGAGCAATTTTGTTATACTCTGTTGGGTTTGGGTGTTGTAGAGTTCCACAACATTGCACAGCCCTTTGTTTTTTACACTCAACTGAGAGACAACTGTACATCTTAGACCACTGGTGCAGTTGAGGGCAAAATCTTTCAGTAACTTACATAGCTCCGGACTCCAATCCCCACAGTTCTTGGTGTCAGAAGGTTCGATCAGGTTGTAAAGGCTGCACCTGAAAGCTTGTACTTCCAAATGAAGATATTCTGTCATTATTGCCATGAGATTGTGCTCCTTGATACTGAGGTTAAAGCCATAGTCAACCAGCATCACTTTGGCATGACCATTCTGTTTTTCTGTGATGAAGGCCCTGTACCACTTTCCATCTAGAGGTGACTTGGCAACACAACGTGTATCCTCTAATTGGAGGGGGACCGTATGGGTTGAGTAATATCGCTGAATTTCATCCATCAGTTTGTCCAAAGCTGGAACCTTAACTAGAGGCTGGCACCAAAAATTGGATGGAGACTCGATGTAAGAGCAGCAAACAGCAAAATCACACCCCGGCTTGATGGCTAATGCTTTGAAGCTATCAGGAGCTTCTGACTTCTCAGTTAGATTTTTGCAACTCTTCTCACTCTTCTCCCAATCTTCCAGTTGTTCTGTATTCCCATTGATGTCTGATGTCATACCATATCTTGGGCACTTTGTTTCATCTGTCACATCTGTGTTGTTTTGTACCATAGGCTCTGTGGAAATGTTGTTCCAGTATGCAGCTTGTTTGCAGGAGATCAGGAGCTCAGTGATACTTTGATTGTTGTCACTTCCCATCTCATGGAGATCAACAACAAATTTGTTTTTTCTCATCTGGACAACATGGACTAGCAGAGCTTTGTTTGACACAACTTGTCTGAAAAAGTCAGAGGTGGCACTGGTCCAGACTTCATCCTCAGGAAGAACATTAACAAGAGTGCAACAGAAGGCAAACGCTGATTTGCTGGAAAATTTCTCAGGTATCTTCTTGATCAGCATGTGTGGCACTTTCTCTATGTTCCCAAAATCGATAAAGAGAACTTCAGCACCGTGTTCAAGAGTGTCTGTCACTACACCCCTGTAGAAATGCATGTCTTTCTCATAAACTGCACAACACAGTGTCCCAGGCTCGGGATTCAAAAGCACCTCTTCATCCAGCTTCACTTGACTGAAGTTATTTGCCATTTCTGTCATCATTTCTTCAAACTCATCATTGCGTTTTTGTGTTCTGATCCAGAAGTTGTTTGGATTCTGGACATGCTCTACATAGCCCACAAAGATGGAATCTACAGCCACCTCTCCTGCTTCCAGTGTTTGATCCAGTGCTTTGCCCATGATTGTCTCATAGTATAAACAGTCACACTGAGGTGACAATTCTTCTGTCTCAAAAACTGACTTAACCTTCATTCTAGCAAGCTCTTGAATGGGCTCCAGTTCATTCACATGATTATCATCAGCCCCAATTACTGTCATAGAGTACAGGTACTTTTCTTCGTCAAAACTTAGGATCTCCACATCTAACACTCTTCCAAGCAAACCTGCCTTGAGAAAACTCAACTGCTGAGTTTTGACCTCCTCAGCCTGATCACTCAAGGAGGAGAGCGAGCATGGGAAAGCCATGATTGGAGTCGAATAGAGGTATGGTGGCAAGCTGTGGACGTTCTCAACTTTGACAGATTCAAAGAATCCGTAGTCAATGAACAAAACTCGAAGTTGAGAGTTGACTGGGAGATACTGTACAAAGCCTCTGTACCATTTCCCATCTTTGCCTTTGACTGAGCACAGTAAACCCACATTTTCTGGAGTCTTTGGATTGTGTTCTTTGGCTCTGTACTCGTTAACTGCAGCCAGCGTCTTTGACATTTCCCGAAGTTCTGTTTCCATACTGGTCATCTGACAGTAAAACAGCCCAGCACTGACAGCAGCAGTTACACGCACTTTGGCACGTGTCCCACAACTCAATCTAGGCCCACAGAATGACAGAATGTCTTCGTATCCTTGCAAACCACAAGGTCTGAGGCAAAACTCTTGTCCCCTTGGCTTTACAATTAGCAAGTCAGGCGCTGGCTCTGGCTCTCTGTTTTGTTTGAGCGGCACTTCTGTGAGCATCCCAACCAAGAGGATAAAAGTATCCGTGTCTACATGCCTCCCAAACCCATGTTTAACAAGGTCGTTGTTGATGTCAAGGGCTTCCAATAAGAGCACGTTGTGGGGCAGGAGGGCTTGGATGTAACCTGTGACATTACTTCCGATCAGAGTTGAGAGGTACACTTCCACTACAGAATGAGAACTACCTTGAAGCAGCAGCACATTTGCAAGAAAGCCACAAACAATCTTGGGAGGCAGGATGAACAGGTTGTTTGAACAGGAAGATATGTGGGCAATGTCAACACTCAAGACATTACCATGATCTATGAGGAAAACATCAAACAAGTCCTCTTTCTGGTTCTGGACTCTTCCTCTGTACCAGCGGCCTGAAGTCAAATCTTCCACGAGGCAAAACTCTCCGATATCCACTGCAGCTTTAGTCTTTGGTACATTCTGTATTTCCCCTTGCAAGATGTTATAGTCAAGTTCACATATGGTTTGGTATTGTCCTTGGAAGTGTATCAGGGTTGCTTCAGGGTTCCAGTCCAAGTGAGTTAACTTGAGGTCCACTGCCCAAAGGGCACATGGTGCAGATGGACCAGACCTGCAAATTTAAGTGACTTATTATTAGCCTTAACAATACTAATCCAATGTTAATAATTTCATGAGTTTATGACTTAATTCATTTAAGCACAAGGATCTATGCATTGTACAATCTATTTCAGAGCCTGGCATTTGGAGCAAAATGAAGACCATGCTATGTCTAAAATAACTAATTTATTTACTTCTCCCTTTATAATAAACAGACAATAGTTTACTCTATGACAGGGTTGTCAAGCATACAGCTCATGGGCAAGAATTAGCCAGCCAAAGGGTCCAATCTGGCTCACTGGATTATTTTACACACCTAATATTGATGCAATTGTGGTGCCAGGTTTCAAGAGCAAGTTAACAGTAAGTATCATACTTCATGTAAAATGCTGCTTCAGAGGCTTTTCCTTACCACAATACAGTTCTCTGCAAAAATTGAATATCATTCAATATCTTTAAGTATGACCACAACTGTGCAAAACATTGTCAATAAGCAGCTACAGCATAAAAGATGCTTTCAGAAATATTTAAAACAATATTGGTGGAACCCTATTGCTAAGGCACTGCTAAAACTTTTGATTTGAAAATGGTTTGTGAGGCAGGGGATAACTTAACATGCTTCCGCCATAGCTTCCACTTTAGTTTGGTGTGACGATGCGATTACTTCACAAGAGAGGAAATATATGGAAAATGTACATGTAATGACAGTGAGTAGTAGATTGACTGGATGTGGAAAAACTGACACAGACTGTTGAAATTGCACTTATTTTATTTTTAAGGCATCTCAGGCAGTTCATCATCTCTTTTGTTTTCATAATTGTGCACACTTGTGCTTTTTTACACTAGAACTAGGGCTCCGGGGGGTTTTCGGACCTAATTGTATTGCAGAGTTTTGCACAGCGGCGACCGGATCTTTGCTCTCAAACCACAAAAAAATTGGTTGGCACACAGTCTCCTTCAGTACATTATTCTGTGCTTTCTTTTGATTTTCACATTGGCTAGTCATCCTGTTTAATTTGTCTTCTGATTAAATCGGAACCGTTG
>NC_065517.1:14705514-14761339 GCF_006386435.1 Epinephelus moara
CTCTGGGCTGTGTGACGTCATCTCGCGAGAGCTTTGCTTGTTGCCGGAAGAAAACAGAGGAGCCATGCTGAGCGCTGCTCAGAGTGGCGCTGGTTGTCCCGGAGTACAGTTGAGAGTTTTACTGCATCGATTGAAAACAATGGTTTGTGTTTGTGCTTATCCGAATTGCAAGAACAGGATGTCGCGCAACAGCCCGTACAGCTTTCATAGGCTGCCTTTGTCGGACGGCGAGATGCTGAAGTTGTGGCTAGCTGTACTACAAAATGGATGCTAACACTCCTGTCCAGACACTGCGCCTTGCAGACCACCAGGTCTGCAGCGCTCACTTCTCCCAAGATGACTACTGCCAGCCGAAGAAGAGAAGACATCCAATCCCAAAACACCTCTTCCTCAAGGAAAATGGCTGTCCCATGAGTAGAGAGAGCTACAGACACAGTGGAGGTAATGTTATATAAACAATGTTCGAAACGCTTAGTATGCTATTTACAGAGATAGCACTGGCGATCTGAACCTGTCAGTGGCGAAAAAAGCACTTTTAATGCACAAACTTACCGGTATACGGGACGCATTTGCCCCCATATCTACCTCGCGGCTGCCGGCTGCATCCGCCTCCCTCAATACTGAACCAATTTTAAAACAAGTTGTACCTATGAATCATACGCACACATACACATGGGGAAATAGAGCCCAGGTTGAAAAATACCGAAGTTATCCTTTAAAAGTAATTTTGGAGCTTTTATGTGTCTTAAAAAAGGCAGTTAGAAACACAAGGCTAAATGAGACCACAGAGCGTCATCACGCACAGCCTCGTTGGTAGGAATGTTAAATCATGAGACCATGGTGTATTAACTTTATATCTTAACACTAGCTGTTACAGCCATTTATCTACGTGTGTTTATTTTTGTTGTAAAACATTTTGTACTGTGTGGCACTGTGGCAACTTCCGGTGGAAGTGCATTTATTCAGCCAGGGTAATGAGGCCAGGTGTGCGTGTAGAGGCAAACAGTTTTTTGACCGTGGCTGAGGCACAGCTGAGGTGTCTGCAGACAGGAGCAGTATTAAATAATAGGCTTCCAAATTGCTACAAAGCAAGGTGCTGTACCTTCTCACGCTTAAATGTATGGAAGAAATAAATGGAGCAATGCAACGGGAAACGTGTGGACATTGTTTGTGAGAGCCAAGCCTGGCGCACGTCAATTCACTGCACCGACACGCACCTGCAGTGACAGTGGAAAGACACTTACACTAGCTTTTTACTTTTTAGGCTTCAAAAATCTTAACAGTGGTGTTCATTTGTGAAGATTATCAGGTTGAACAAAACCTGTAAGTAACATAAACATCTGTTTGCCAGATAGCTTATTTTCTGCAACTATCCACAATTTTTGAATTTTCTGAATTTTTTAATCTTTGGCTTTTTCACAAGGGAACCAGAGTGATGCTAACTTCTGCATCAACCTACAGTAAAACATAATCGCTGCAGCAGTCTTTAGTAAATATGGTGTGTTTCAAACACAGACCTAAACTGAGCTCCATGCCTTTTTTGTTTGTCAAGTGTGG
The DNA here is from genome assembly GCF_006386435.1 of Epinephelus moara. Lineage (NCBI taxonomy): Eukaryota > Metazoa > Chordata > Actinopteri > Perciformes > Serranidae > Epinephelus > Epinephelus moara. The sequence continues at coordinate 14,707,072 of NC_065517.1, forward strand.
TATTTACCTTAAGATGGTTGTAGATTCATTTCTATTAGCATTTACTGTATATTGAAATCAAATCTGTTGTTGTAGCTACAAGCCATTTATAAAAAATGTTTTTAACAAATTTCATATAACCTTAACAGTTTAAAAGATTAAAGTAAAACATTAAAGAGAATAACTTTACATTTAATTGAAAGGCCAAGCAATTTTGATGTATGGCCATATTTGTTGCTCCACCGAAGTGTATTACATTCAATCTACATATTAATGTCTGAAAGCAAATAACTACAAACTCATAACTACACAATAGCTTATCTGTCAACTTTTAAAACAGTCACTAAAACACTGGAAAGACAATAAAAAAATAACCTAAATACGATACACTGTGGTACAATAACATTCCAGCATCACTTTATTTTACTACATTGTTTTACTTACTTTTGATGTTCGGAGCCCAGCACTGACCGCATGGCTGCAGGATCAGTAACGGTCACATCTTAAATAGAACCTGAAAGAAAAATGTTGGAGATAACTAAATATAATCACTATTATTAAAAAACACAGAAGAACAATGTTAACCTTTACATACTAAGAGTATATAAACTTAATGCATAGCTCAACTTTGACACATGATTTTCATTTTATTTAGTTATTTATCCTGTTAAATGTTATTCTTTGTAAAGTTTGTGTAAAGAAATGGGCAAATAAAACTGAGGCTCTGAAGCTTGTTTCACACCTGTGAAGCGCACGATTTCAATGCAGTGTGTTGGAGCTTGTGTCAAATGAAGATTACCACGGTTGACATGCCTGAAGCTTCAAACGTCACCAGTGCCTCAAAAAGAATTTCATTCAATTTGACAGTTTCAATTTTTTTTCAGCTAACATACTGCACAAAAAGATCTGCATTTAATGCAGGACTCCTGATCAAAAGACTGAGGAACTTAAATTGTATACATGAGATGAAAACTATTGATGTAATGATTCTGTCTGTCTCAAAGGGCTGCTATTATTTCTACAAGCCACCAGATGTCACTGTGTTCGCTGCGTTTACAGCCCCAAAGCTTTGTATCTTTTTCCAGCACAAATAGAAGGAAAGCCCCAAAACTTCATATGGCTTCATTCACCCATCACTGATTATGACAGAAAAACTATAACTGTCTAGTTAATATTGTTAGGCTCACTTTGGTTTAACCTAAGTTATCGTTATTAGCAGCACTGATATAATTAAGTTAAGGGTACCTAATTAAACCATAAAAAAGTACAAAAGTATGCACTTATTATACAGAATGTCCAGTTTCAGATTCATATATATTTCATAAATGACCTGTAATTAATGCTTTAATGTATTCATCACTTAAAGGGGTGGGAATCACCAGTGGACTCACAATATATTTTTACCAAATATAAGTCACAATGCAATATTACTGCAATTTCAAAAGTGTCGTCATATGCCAAGTACTGTGATAACATACAGTGCAATTGATTACCTTTTTTCAACTGCAAATTAAGCCCTGTTTCCACCAAACACTTTCAGTATGGTACCTTTTGAGCCAAAAGTAACCCTTCAGACATGGTACCTAGACACTTGTGTTTCCACTGCAAACAGTACTCTTAAATGTGGACGGGGTTGTTGTCACTCACTGCTCCGTCCAGCTCACTGTATTTCCTCATTACCAGTGACACAGAGGGAAGTTTGCAATTATTTATCGTCCACAGAACAAGCCTGCACACTGACATTTTCAGAACAAAATAGAACAGGCTGCAGTGAGAGTCTCTCTCCATATATATTCAAAATTAGCGGGCTTGTGCATTTAGTTCGACTAATACGACTTACCAATAACAGTTTACTGATAACAATCTCCACAGTATGAACAGTGGTTACATGAGCCTCAAAACCAGCCACAACTCAGCCCTGAGCAGAGTGACCGTCCACTATTGACCAATCAACAGACTGCAGTGTTCGAAGCTCCACCTTCTAGTACCAGATCTGTGTGCTAGGTACCCCAACAGAGGGGTGACCGAAAATGGGTACAGTACAGAACGGTTCTACTGGTACCATGCACAACTTTTCTTTTTTTTCTTTTTTTTTTAAAGATATTTTTTTGGGGCTTTTTAGCCTTTAATGGATAGGACAGACAAGCGTGAAGGGGGGAGAGAGAGAGAGGGGGAGTGACATGCAGCAAAGGGCCACAGGCTGGAGTCGAACCCGGGCCGCTGCGGCAACAGCCTTGTACATGGGGCGCCTGCTCTACCACTAGGCCACCGACGCCCCCATCCACAACTTTTCACAGAGGAAACTGAAAAAGCGTACCAAACTGAACTGAACTGCTTAGTGGAACCGGGGCTTTATGTTCCCAAAGGAATACTGTTTTAACATCTGTTTTATTTTATAAGATAAAGTTTTTTAGTCTGTTCATCTCACTTAAGTCATTTTTATTGCAGCAAAATGTATCTAGCGGACTGAAAGAGAAATCGCTTACATTATTCTAATGGGCTAAAAGAGTTTTATATTTCTATTCACAATGTAAGTGATTTATTTAATAAAAATGTCAAACAATATTGCAACATAAAAATATCATGATTCTATGCTATATAATTTTTTCCCCATCCCTACACTTAAATGTTGTAGCTTGTATAGATGGAGCTAATTTTAACTACTGTATATACTGCTGGGTACCTTATCCTATAGTGATAATACTGATAATAATAAATACCAATATCACAGGCTGTTAGTTAATTTATAATTCTTGTCATTAATCTGGAGCTACAAAGTAACTGGTAGCTAAAGCTTTTAAATAAATGTAGTGGAGTAAAAAGTACAACATTTCCCTGTTGTGGAGTAAAGTAACACATACTGGGAATAACGTTACTCAAGAAATGCTACCTGTGGGTGAGTCCACCACTGTCTGAATATTTATTATCGATAACTTGTGGAGACTTCGCATTGTATGCTGTTGTGTACATGTAACGTTACAAAGTGTTAGAAGAAATCCTATTTTATCACTCTTGGCGGTCTAGCTTTATTTAAACAGAATGAAAATGACTCAAGCTAAATGTGCGGCTTGCTAGGTTTGATTTTAGCAATCTGGCTAATGTGGGAACTGCCCATTGGTTCGACTTACACTTTAAGTACAATTTAAAAATGTATAAACTCGGCAAACCGTGGTTTACTTTAATCCACAAGAGGCTGAGGAACAAGAAGGTGAAAACTGACTCAGCAGACTGTTTCATGACGGTGTTGACATTCAGCGGTGTGAGCGGCAAAACCTAGCTAAGAGCTAAAGTGTTTAAGCTAACGCTGAATGCTAACGAAGCTAACTTAATTTTTCGTCCCACAAATCAGCCTCCAGCATGGTCGGGTTTTATCTCAGATTGTAATACGTGACTGGAAACACCGACATCTTTATGAGTAGAGTTTCTTCTCTCACATTCATGTGTGTTTCCTACCTTCTGTTCCGTCTCATGTCTTCCAACTGTCAAGTTAACATCAGTCAGGATGCTACAGCACGTGTCTGACCTCATTTCCGGTCTGTCCGCCATTAAATAAGGTCAGAGGTGCCTCAGTTTCAGTCAAGATTAAAATCGTTAAAATATGAACATTGTTAATCTGGAAATTACCTGAAATGCAACTATGATATTTGCTGGCCTGTTTAAAATGTATTCCCATTAAGATTTTTACTGAATTTAAAATTAAATATCTGCTTAGAGCTAGAAACCCAAATTAATATCACATTCAGGCGACTTAACAGGTTTCCAGTGGTGGATATCAACTGAGTACATTTATAATTGTGAGATACTTGTACTTTACTCAAGTATTTCCATCTTCTGCCACTATACTTCTATAGCCACACCATTTTAGAAGCAACATATTACCTATTACTTTACCAGTTATCTGGAAACATAGTTACTAGCAGTGTTGGGAAGGTTACTTATGTAATAGGTTACAGATTACTAGTTACCCTGTAAAATGTAATAAGTAATGTAACTTTTTGATTACTTCATCAAAATAATGTAACGTATCACATTTGATTATTTTTGATTAGTATTAACAAATATTTTAAACTGCGCAATAAAGCTGAAAAATGTCCAGAAACTGGCTCTGCCAAAAGATGATGTTCCTGCAAAAGATGCAAAGCAACAGATGTTATATTCTGCATATAAACTTTTTACTGAAAAAAATATATTTAGATGTAACCCCTTTGTAATCACCAACATTTTGATTATTCATTCATTTTTGTACCCACTTATCCTCCTAAGCGGGGGAGCTGAAGCCTATCCCAGCTGACATTGGCCGAGAGGCAGGGTACACCCTGGACAGGTTATCAGACTATCACAGGGCTGACACATAGAGACAGACAACCATTCACGCTAACATTAACACCTACAGACAATTTAGAGTCACCAGTTAACCTGCATGTCTTTGGACTGTGGGAGGAAGCTGGAGTACCCAGAGAAAACCCACACTGACACAGGGAGAACATGCAAACTCCACACAGAAGGGCTCCCTCCTGGGATTGAACCAGGAGCCCTCTTGCTGCGAGGCGACAGTGCTAATCACTACACCACCGTACCATTTTGATAAGTAACTGTCATTTTATTACACTTTTTTCTTAGTAACTGTCACTGATTATAAATACATTTATTTTGCAATTTGGAGAAGATGAAACTTCATAGATCTCAGGAAATATTCACAAAGTACCCAGCTGTATAGTTCAGAGTAATACATTTACCTGCCTCAACATTAAAGTGGCGTAATATAAAGTAGTAGTAAAGTAATATAATCCAGTAATATAATTGATATTTTCCTCATCTTAACTGTACATCTGAAAATAAACTCTCTAGGATCGTGACAATAGCATGTAAAATAGGTGGCATGCCACAAAAGCCCTTGACCCAATTCTTCACAGAAAGGACAAGGGAGAAGGTGAGGAGTATTTTGGCAGATAGCTCCCATCCTCTCTTCAGCCAGTTTGAGCTCTTGAGCTCCGGGAGGCGCTATAGAGTCCCTCTGGCAACTAAAAATGTATGAAAGAAGTCCTTTATCCAAATTGCCATCTGTAACCTTAACAAAGTGTACTGACTTTTTGTCTGCTTTTTTACAATGTTGTCTTCTGTGTTTGGTGACCCAAAGACAAATTTCCACCCCTGGTGGACCAGACAGATATGCTCTATTCTAAATAAACAATTCTGCATAATGAGTACATTTACTTTTGGTACTTTCAGGATATTTTTATGCTAATACTTTAACCTTTGCTTCAATAGCGTTTTGAAGGTAGGACTTTTACTTGTAACAAAGTCTTTCTACACTGTGGTTATTGCTTTTACTTCAGTTAAAGTACCTTATACAAATACCATAATGTCATTTCCAATATGGATACTCTTAAAAAAAGTATTTCAACAGAAAAAATCCCCAAAAGGTGTTGATTGACACATTGTTTTTTAATTGTGATGAAACAATTCATCGATTAAATGATTAGAACATTGACAGAAGATTTATTGGCAACAATTTTGATACAGATTAATCATCTTCAGATTCAGATTCAAAATACTTTATTAATCCCCAGGGGGAAATTGTCTAAATCATTCATTTAAGAAAAAGTCAAACATTATCCAGTTCCAGCTGCTTTATTGTGATAATTTGCCTATTAACATTGTTTACACTATTTCAAAACCTTTATTTTTATTTAAACAGGTAGAAGTCTGAAAATGAACCCTCGCTTACTCAGCTGCCACACAGTAAATCAGGATGAACATACAGCTATTTGAGTTTTCAACACAATCTAAATAAAGTGAGTGCAAACTGTTTTTTCTACATATATAACTTTGTGTAAAGGGCCAGCTGAGTGTGTGAGGCAGGATGGATAGATGGACAGATGGATGAGGGTTTTTCTGTTAATCATTAATAACATGGATTAGCCCCAGTCTTCTGTAAATATGATGAATGCATCCACGGCTTCATTAGCTCTGCCTTCCCACAGCTCGGCTTTATTACTCTGAGGCTGCTCCATCAGATTTATCAACAGTGCTGTTGTTTCCACTTTTGGTTGGATGAAAAATGCTGGACGTGGTATTTGTGAGCTTTTTTATTTTTACCTGGACGTGTGTGAAGGTGGGATTGGCAAACAGTGTTTAAAGACTCAGAGCTGATTCACAGTCTTCAGGATAAATGAGCTGCAGTGGACTGTTTTTTTTTCTCACAGCAGGCTTACTCCACTTTCCTTCTTCCTCTTTGTCTTTGGCTGATTTGTTTATCGACATTTATTTCACGTGACTATGCCGATGAAACGCAGCAGTGAGAGTTCAGCCAGAGATGGAGTGTTTCTTATTCACTCTCTAACCAAGACTTTGTGCAGCTCACCAGAAGAAACAGTCACAGACTTTAAAGGACAGACACATTTTCGTCAGGAGGATGATTCTGGGATTAAATCAGGTAATGAAACAACCACTCTCAATCAGTTTTTGCTGCTGGGAGTTCAGATCAGTCGAGCTGATATGTTACTGTTTTATATCAATATCCTTCTTATATCTTAACCATTATATTCCCTTTTTCTGGAAATAATCTTCACTCAGTCTCCACTTTAAATCTGAATGTTTTTCTGTGGTTTCAAATTTGCTCAGGGAAGAAAAAAAAGTACACAGCTTGACCACATGGTGGTGCTACAGCAACAAGGTCCCATCCATTTTGTTCACAAACTTTTTTGGCCCTATACGTGAACACAGACAATCATACACGTAAACAGGAGGGAAGATGTTTTCTGTGCATGAATAAAGTTAAATAAAAAGAGTAAATAAATTAGTCAGATGTTATAAAAAATGTAGAATAAACACTTTTTTCCCCCATATATTTTGCAGCCTAACGTAAAGCCTTGTTTCATCAGGTTTTCACCCTTATTTTTTTTTAATATAAGATTTAGGTCATTGTGCAATATATTAAGTTTCTCCTGGTTTTCAGGACTTTTTTTTCTTAGATTTGCACAAAGAGAAAAAGACAGACATGCTCCATACGTTAGAGCTATTAAATATCACTTACACATTGTATAAAGGATTATCACAAAGGGCTGTTTTTCAAAAACCAGGCAGCCTTTCTCCAAAATGCTCCAACTTTAAGACATGGAACTGTTTCATCAAGACCTTGTTTCCTCCAAAGGCTTGGACCCTGCTCATGTGTTCATTACACTCTAAAAAATGATTCATGGGGTCAGTGGATAAAGCTTGAAAAAGAAGAGGTTTTTCAGCCTAAAATAATTATGTTTATTTAATTAATGTGTTTGAGTTAGTTGACAACTTATTTCAAGAAATTGGTCAAAATCAAAAATATTTTTGAGTAGGGATGGAATTAAAATAAATAAGTAAGAATATCTTAAATCAAACAGTTTGACTGCTCAAAATCAGCACAACTTTTGGATAAATGTTAAGTTGGTTCAACTTCAATTTTTTTGTTTTTTGAGGTCAAAGCAAATCATGTTAGTTGTATGAAACTAATTAAGTTTATCAGATTATAAAAGGCTAAGGATTGACTCAATAACGCCAGTTGGAACTACTTTAAAAAATGCACGCAAATTGTTACCTTAATCTTTTTAAGTTGAACCAGAGGATTAATTTTAGCGTGCATAAGCAGTGTAAGGATTGATGTAATTCACTAGTCTTAGTCTTTTTTATATTCAGTTGCATTGTTTTCACCATCCCTTCCCACAATTATACTTTGTTGCTATTGCCCAGTCCACTCGCTAAAATCCTCTGATGCTGTTAAGTTTTGAAATTGTCCCACAAAATTAAGAAAAATATACAAAAATATTGTTGACCTCCATGATTCACATTCAATTTTGTATTCTTTTTTTTTCTTCGTAGTTTTAAATGATAAACTTACAAACTCTGCAGCTGTTGGCTCCAATGTTTTGGTGGATATACTGGGAGTCTATGAGCTCTTGAACACAACATAGGATTTCAGTAATAACATGTAGTTCTCTGCTGTTTATAATTAAATATTGAAAAAAATTTCCAAATTTAATTTGGCTTGTTAGACAGTTTCTCATTTCTTTATTATATAGCTATTATTCTTTGTAGTTTTTATCATCGTGACATGACATTAACAGTGTTCAGGTTTGTCTCCTCTCTCACTGTGGGGTGTCCTTTGTTTTAGTTTGTATGAAAACACATTCTCCAAAAGACAGAAACTCTTTCAGAGCAAAAAGTGATTAAAACATTCCCTTTGAACAAAATAACATTCAAAATGTAGTTACTGTAGGCCTCTTTGAATAGCTGTTATATTCTTCGGGAAAAAAAGTGGCACATTATTTAATTGCTCAAACAAATTTTTAGTTCACTGTGTGGGCCAGTGAACAATCTCAGTTGAGTGCTCAATGAAAGCTCAAATCACTTTGTCAAGGTCAAGTAAACACAAATACTTCAAATTAATTTCTTAACATTCTCCTCAAAGCTGATGTTTGAATTAAAAAATAAAAACTTAAGCTCTTACAAGGCGATGATGGAGGCATGTAAACTGTCTCTGGAGACTGAGAAGAAACACTGAAACTGAAATTAATGTTAATACAAGAAAGGACAGGTCAGTATGATGCAGGAAGCACCTCAGATGCCGCACTCAACTAAGGGTGTTCCATAGAAGGTACTGGCTGTGGCTACACAAGAGAGGAAGAAACTGTTTGACCCCCTTTTGGTAAGACAGTGGCAACCATACTGAAAAAAAGTTATATAAGGAAATTAAGGGTATAGATGAACCTCTAACCTACTGTACTTCAATATTTGCTTCCCCCAAAGTGATATAGGAAAAAGACAGGACTCAGGTTTGTGCTGCCTTTTGATTTTTCCTACATCTTCTTTCATCATCAGTCATCTTTCCTACATCTTCAGGACACTGAAGTAGATTTTTTAAGGCAGAGCACTCTCCTCTTTTATGAATTGTGTACTGTATTCCTGTCTGTATGTTATCACAGAAGCAGAGGACAGTAACGAGACGCCGTCCTCTGAGGAAGACCAGGACCTGGTGGACTTTAACCCTGACCTGACCATCAAACAGAGCATTTCGCCCTCCAGGAAGACCATCAGTCAGATCATTAAGGACAAGAAGAAACAGACGCAGCTCACTCTGCAGTGGTAAGAGCACTGCAAACTGGACTACACCAGTTAAGGGACAGTAATATCCATACTCATGTGTCCAGGGTGACATACTGCACATATAAAGGATTCTTCTCTGCTTTATTTATTAATTTTCCTAAATCGTGGTTTTTTTTTTTTTATTATTGTGCACAGCAGGAAATATCAGTCAAACTGGTGTTGGTTTATTCGTTTTAGATTTTTTGCAAATGAACTCCTTATAAAGTATCTCCACAGCTGGTTGTTAGCATTGTTTTGCATCACTGAATCTCCCCTTCCTCCATCCTTCAACATGATTGTGGAGGTTTGAAAAAATTGTTAAAGAACTTATAAACTGCTGTGTGTCATTATAAAATAATTTTTGGCTGCATGAAATCTCACAAGCCGAAACTTTGGACTAAACCTGCAGGTCATTTGTTCACACTTACAGCAGATCTGAAGGCATTTCCCAGCTCCACAAAGACTTCTTCTAGTCAAAACAAAATTATTCTGTGGGGTGCAAATGTAAGAATTTTTACGTAGTTGCTTCTGATTATTAATTCAAACAAAACGACAACCCGGAAGTGATTTCTTCCTCCTTTTTTTCAACTTTTACCAAGGCTGGCAACCAGACTATGAATTCACACACCTCTGTAAAGCTGTATTTTGGTTGTTGTAACAGTTCTTTTTGCTGTGGAGCTAAAATCCAGTGAGCATTTGCATTTACTGTATTCAGTGGACATGTATAGATATTGTTGTGATTTTCTCACTAACGTGTCTCTACAGGCTGGAGGAGAATTACATCGTGTGTGAAGGAGTGTGTCTGCCTCGATGTATCCTCTACGCTCACTACCTGGACTTCTGCAGGAAGGAGAAACTAGAGCCGGCCTGTGCTGCTACATTTGGAAAGGTCTGTGAGTGTTTGAACAGAGCACATTATGACATCTTTATTGTCCAACATGTCTTCTAGACAATCAGAAACAGAGATCTACAGTATCTGGAAATTTTTTTATGTTCTATTAGGCTGTATATTAGTTTTAGGTAACAAGGGGAAACTCAGAGATTGAATAAGTTTAGTGTTAATAAAATGTGACAATCTGTGGACATCATGATCCTTAACATTTATTTCAGTTTTCCTTGCACATTGATTTCAGTTTGATTTTGTCTCCTTGTTATAAGTACGAGAATTTATTATAGGTAGTCTCGAAAATGTTCCTAGAAGTCTATACTTAAAAACATAACAGTACATTTACAACAATTACATACTGTTCATCAAACATGAATTACTGTCCACACACTGTAGAATCCTAATACTGATCCAGTGACCATATTCTGATGACTGATTGATCTAATCAGAACTTTTTTACCTTCTGTTCTCCTCAGACGATTCGACAGAAGTTTCCTCTTCTAACAACAAGAAGACTCGGCACCAGAGGGCACTCCAAGTAAATGAAAAACATCACATCTTCTGTCTTTTAGTTTCATATTTTCATGTAACCTAAATCTCCAAAATGTTGTTTAAAATGTTTTTTTTGTAATCTTTGCAATTATGGTTATTATGTGCTATTATTTTCTTGGCATTACACAGATATCATTACTATGGAATTGGCATCAAAGAGAGCAGCGCTTACTATCACTCTGTGTACTCTGGAAAAGGTTTGACCAGGTAACAAAACTGTAACATGATCATTATAGGATTTCTTAGTGTTTCTGTGTTTAGCGTTAGTGCACAGTGGCTCTATCTTTTTATGTTAAGTCTCAGTCTTTGCAGATGACACCTCCATTTTTACCAGCCACAACAATGTCACCACTGCTGTTACTCTTTTCCCCTAATAAGTCCATGTATATGTGTGTGTCATCATGTCATCTCTAGTTTGCAAACTCATGTTAAATAATAAGTTAATCTGTTCAGTCCATCTGGAATAAATCTGGAAATGTATCACTCAAATTACACAAAAACACAACAACATTCATTAATGTGAAAAGTATAGACTCAAATGGCAATTTGTCTCTCTTTGTAGATTTTCAGGGAGCAAGCTCAAGAATGAGGTAAGTGAAAACGGAAACTTTTACTTAAAGATATACTCTGCAGGGCTATGACTGAAACCAATGCATAGATTCATACGGAGGTAATCCCTCTCAGCCATCACCTACAGCATGACCTCCTAGAAGTGTGTGGCGGTGTATTTTCCTGCAAAGACTCCGCTTTTCTGCCTGTATTTTCTTTTTTTTTTCCCCTCTTATTTTCTGTGTTTGGGACATTTATGGGCGTGTAGCCCCGCAGTGCTCAGGTGATGTTGGGGCTCTATAAGAGGGCAGTGACCAGGTGCCAGTGGCACTTTCACTTTTGCTGCCGAGTGTGTTTACAAACAGTAACCAGCAATCCTGTATAGCATACCTTTAAAGAGTATTTAACACCAGGATGGAAAGTAGAGTTTTGTTGCCCTCTCTGGTTGAAAGTTTGTCACGGGATTCCTGTGTTCATGAGAGTTCAACTTTTCCCTAAATTAACAAAATTCATGGAGTACATTTCTACACAACTGCGCAAAGGTACAAAAGTAAACAACAGGAGGTCGGCAACAACAGGACTTTCAGAGTGTGTTAAGTTGACCTTGACCTTGACCTTTGACCCTTGACCACCAAAATCAGTTCATCCTTACGATACAACATAATATGATAATTCGATACACTTTATTGTCCCCATAGGGAAATTTGTCTTGGACTCAGAAGCTGCCCAAGTATTGTTGCCTTACAATAACAGTCCAGAAGAAATAAAAAGCATACACCATAAAAAAAAACATAAAAATACATATTACACATCAGCCACTCATGTACTGCACATAACACCAGCACACAACACTAGGGGTGTAACGGTACACAAAAATCTCGGTTCGGTACGTACCTCAGTACACAAGTCACGGTTTGGTTTTTTTCGGTACAGTAATGAAAAAAATAGACAACTATTAAATATCTTTTACTTATTGGTAACCTTATTAAAAACATACCACCACAGCAGTTAACTCTTTTTACACAATTTTTGAATGAAACAAATATATATAAAATCCTGCTTTTTCACATTGTTTGAATGAAAATAGAAATATAAAAGTGAAAAATAAAATCCTGCTGTTTTTTTAACACATTTTTTGAATGAAAAATATAAATATACATTTCTGCTTTAACAGTTTTACTCAATTAAAATAAAAAGTATAGTGCAGCTGGTCAGCTTTAAAGCCTGCTCAGATTCAGTTTTACTAGGAACTTACTTAGCTTTCCCACTTTGTTAAAGTGCAGTAAACAAAACATGCTTATATCTAAAGTGCAGCTTAAACAATTTTACTCAACTCCAATGGCGTTGGTTATTTCTTTAGCGCGATGGTCAGGGAAACGCTCTTTCTTTTTAAACGACGACGATATCGTAGTTTGCACCAGATTGCTTTTTCTAGTCGTGCCGGTTAACGTTCAAACTCGGGTGGTGTCGCTTTAGATGCGTTAGCATGTTAGACGTGTTTCCAAGTACATACCCGACCGCTGTTCTGCAGTGTCGGCACACTGCTTTTGTCTTGTCCACTTGTTTATTTCCATCTTCGTATTTTACCCTGAAACCAAAGTGTTCCCAAACGGAGGACTTAAGGTTTGCGGGTGGGTCTTCAGGTTCGTCAGGCTCACTTGCCATGTTGTCAAAATGCGAGAATGCGCTGCACAAAGTGAAAGCGGAGATTTACGGTCGGACTCGGTCCGTCACTCAATTATGTCCGTTGGGGAACTAGATATTTTAAATGGTTCGGCTCGCAAAAACGGAATTAAAATAAAACAAAATAAAATAAAATAATATCCTGCGCCCAATAATTCGGTACAGGGTCGTGCTGAACCAAAAGTCGCGTACGGTTCAACACAAATACATGTACCGTTACGGCCCTACACAACACACAACATGACCTTGCCCTTTGACCACCAAAAACCAATCAGTTCATCATTGAGTTCAAGTTGACATTTCTGCCAAATCTGAAGGAATTTCCTTGAGGCGTTCTTGAGGTATTGCGTTTACAAGGATTTGATGAACGTATGGACGTACAACCCGAAAACATTATGCCTCCAGCCACGGCCATCACCTGCGCAGAGGCATAATAAAATCAGTGTCAAGATCAACTCAAGGAAAAAGGGCCTGACATTATTATATTTTTCAGGGAGGCTTCACCAGGAAATACTCTCTGAGCTCCAAAACTGGAACGTTGCTCCCAGACTTCCCCAATGCTCAGCATCTTCTGCTGCAGGGAAATATCGCCAGAGAAAAGGTCAGTGGTAAATAAATCCCACTTTAATTTAAATATACAGTATATTCTGTATTTACTGTAAACAAACAAGATGCCTGGTGATCTCTCTGACTGGTTTTAATGGAGTGTGTCCATGAATTAATTTAATGTCAGATCTTCATTGTCTCTTTGCAGGTGGACACTCTGATCATGATGTATAAAACTCACTGCCAGTGCATCCTGGACAACGCCATTAATGTCAACTTTGAGGAGGTGATAATTACTTCAACATGGGAGCATTTGATTTGAGAGTAAAACCAGCAAAACTGTTTACCATCTGCTCAAACGACATATAACTCTTCAAATGTTTTGTTTCAGATCCAGAATTTTCTGCTACACTTCTGGCAGGGAATGCCCGACCACCTGCTGCCGCTGCTGGAAAACCCCGTTATAGTCGACATCTTCTGCGTCTGTGACTCCATCCTCTATAAGGTTGTTATGAAATGCTAATATTGTTTTGGGATTTCAGACATTTATATAACAAGTTTTAATGGCAGGTTCAAAATGTTTAAATAAACCCATTTTGTTTTGTTTTATTGATGTATCTTATGTTCTCAGGTTTTAACAGATGTTCTGATTCCTGCTACAATGCAGGAGATGCCTGAAAGGTTTGTTACTTCACTTCACTTCATGTCATTATTGTCAAAGTAGTCGTTGGTGCTACAAAGTTAGAAGCCTATTTGCCATAAAACACTTCTATATCCCAGAATAACATGAACATGATTGAAGGAACTTTCCTGATTGGCAAAAAGCTTCAGCCAAATTTGGGATGCCTGGATCTTAATGTTGAATTCTGGCCATCATTCCCTTCAGTTATGATACAAAATTACCTTCTTTCTGTACTGTCGAGACGAGGATGCAGCTTTTAGTCCAGTCTGACCCAGAAGACATTATTACAGCTACAATGATATAAAAAAAAGATGAAAACAGCAGATCTTTACACTGAATGATTGATTTATTTACTTACTGGGAATTCAGAGGAGATCTGTATAATGTTGTTCAACAGTCTGTTGGCAGATATCCGCAACTTTGCCAAACACTGGGAGCACTGGCTAGCCTCCTCCCTTGAGAACCTCCCAGAATGCCTTGCAGCCAAGAAACTCCCCATAGCACGTCACTTTGTTTCCTCCCTGAAGAGACAGACGTCGTTTTTACACCTGGCACAGGTACGACACTCACTGAAGAGCAGAATAGATTACAGTATACATTAATGTCTCAAAAATAAACATGATAATGATCTCTGAGGTCTTTATTTCAGATAGCCCGTCCGGCGCTGTTCGACCAGGCTGTAGTGACCAGCATGGTGTCAGATATCGACAATGTGGATCTCAGCAGCATCAGCTCACAGCCTCTGCTCAGCGTAAACACTGCTGGAGACCAGGACCCAGACATCTACTCTGAGTGTAAGACACCTACTGACCAGCAGTGGTGGAAGAAGTACTCACATCTTTGACTTAAAGGGTAACTTTGGTATCTGGCATTTTTCTGGTCCCAGTTTTCCCACATGTTTGTGTCTGAGTGACAAATGGGAACAACTTTTGAAACTGCTCCAGTATGGAGCGAGGGCAGCAGTCTGCACAAGCGAAGCAGGCTGCAATGTAATCCATCCATCCATCCATCTTCTAACCGCTCCATCCTCTTGAGGGTCGCAGGGGGGCTGGAGCCTATCCCAGCTGACATTGGGCGAGAGGCAGGGTACACCCTGGACAGGTCGCCAGACTATCGCAGGGCTGACACATAGAGACAAACAACCATTCACACTCACATTCACTCCTACGGACAATTTAGAGTTATCAATTAACCTGCATGTCTTTGGACTGTGGGAGGAAGCCGGAGTACCCGGAGAAAACCCACGCTGACACAGGGAGAACATGCAAACTCCACACAGAAGGGCTCCCACACCCGGGATCGAACCAGGAACCCTCTTGCTGTGAGACGACAGTGCTAACCACCACACCACTGTGCCGCCCTGCAATGTAATCACTTGGGGCAATTGCACCCTCAACGTACGTCCGTTAAAAGTGCTTGTTTTTGCCATTGATAGGCTCAGATTGTTATTGTAAGTGTCTAACAACATCATGGAAAGGATCCTTTCAAAGACAGACCTTTGTGTTAAAGAGTAAGATCCTTTTTGTTGAAACAGAAACAGCCCCAAAATTGCCATCGCCAAACTCACCAGACTCCATTTAAATAAACTGTAACTTTAGTGTGCATAGAGGCAGCATATTTACACATCTAACTGGGTGAATAAAGTTTTAAGTCAACCAAAACAGAGTTGGTGATTGTTGGAACAGTGGAAAGACAAACCAAGATGGCTATTGTGAGTTTTATTTTGTTTTTCTGGACTTTAAATGAAGTGTGTTTTACAATAATAAAATTACTGATTATTCAAATGGAGTCTGGTGGGTTTGGCAATGGCTAGACTTTCTGGTTAAACAAAAGTACCTCACTTTTTCACAAAAAAGGTTCATCTCTGTAGGGATCCTCTCCATTACATTGTCAGACACTTAGAATAACAATCTGAGCCTGTCAGTAAAAAAAACAAAACACACTTTTGGTAGATGTAAACTGACAATGCAAAATTGCCCCAAGTGATTACATTGCAGCCTATTTCGCTGCTGCCAGCCGAGAAATACCTGCTCAGTACTGGACCAATTTCAATAACTGTTGTTGTCATTAGTCACTTGGACACAAAAACATGAGAAAATGGGGTCCAGGTTGAAAAATACTGAAATTTCCCTTTAAGTGAAAGGAGCAGAAATACAGTGTAAAAATACTCTGCTACAAGTAAAAATTATACAGTTCAAATCTTGGGTAAAAGTGCAAAAGTCTCAGCGTCAAATTATAATAAAAGTACCAAAGTAAAAGTACTCAATAAGCAGAATGGCCCAGTTTTATATAACGGGATTATAATTATTAATGCATTAATGTGTCCATCACTTTAATGTTGCAGCTGGCGGAGGTGGAGCTAATTTTAACTACTTTTAATACCCCTGGGTAGCTTAGCCTATAATAATATGTCAGAGTTTATTTGTTGGTTTATATTTTTTATAAATAATTTGTGAATTAATGAATCTGCAAAGTAATAATGTTGTCGTATATATGTAGTAAAATTTTAAAGATTAAACACTGGCCTCCAAACCGTAGTCAAGTTGATGTTTATAATAGCATGAAATAAAAATACTCAAGTAAAGTACCTCCAAAATGTGCCAGTTAGCTCATATTTTCTTAAATCAACTGGATGAAAATGGAATCTCTACGTATCTACATCATCATAACTGAGATAGATGGGTTTTTTTCTTTTACATTTTTAATTATTATCAGATGATTCTCATCCATAGACTAATGTAATTCTGAAAAGATGCATTCGTACAGCTTTTTTACAACCAGCAGTTGTTTTCTATCGGTCTAATATAGGAATGAGAATCTGTTTTATTAATAATGACGCAGCTTGTCTCCTCTGTCTTTTTCCTTCCAGATGACTCCATCACCGTCTTTCAGGAGCTGAAGGAGCTGCTGAGAAAGAACGCAACAGTGGAGTCCTTCATCGAGTGGCTGGACTCGGTCGTGGAGCATAAAGTCATCAAGGTAACAGCTGTTCCACCTGGCACTGTGTGGACTCGTACAGTATTTGTCTTGCAAAATGTCCTGTTGTGAGACTAAACAGTTTGTCCTTTCTGTCTCTTCTGTCTCTGACCAGCCGGGGAAGCAGAGCGGTCGATCAGTAAAGAAGCGAGCTCAGGATTTCCTCTTAAGGTGGAGTTTCTTTGGTGCCAGAGTGATGCACAACCTCACGCTCAACAATGCCTCCAGCTTTGGTAAGGAGATTTCCCAGTGTTGGAAAGTACATTTTCTTAAGTACTTTACTTGAGTACAAGACTAAGATACTTGTACTTTACTTGAGTATTTACATTTAATGCCACTTTTGTACTCCACTACATTTCAGAGAGAAATATTGTACTTATTTACTCCTACATTTATTTTACAGTTGGACGTTGTAGATTCAGATTATTAGAACAAAATATAATTTTAAAACAATTATTATGACATATTTTCATAGTTTAAGCCACCCAACACTGTTTAAAATGATCCTTACACATTAAAGCATCAATAATTATAATCCAATAATATTATTCTGAAATGGGCCATTCTGCATAACGAATACTTTTACTGTTTGTACTGTATGAATATTTTGATGCAAGTACTTGAGTAGTTTTATTTACGATTATGAATGCATGACTTTCACATGTAGTGATTTTACATTGTAGTGTTCCTACTTGTACTTAAGTAAAGAGTAAAGGAGTATTTTTTCCACCACTGTTCCTAAACAAACTATATGCTTTGTTAATTTTCTAAAGTGAAAAATGCAGAAAAAAGTTTGCTGCACAATAAAATGAAATAAAATAAAATGAATCAAATTAAACTGAATGAAATAAAATAACATTAAATTAAATTAAATTAAATTAAATTAAATTTAACTGAATACAATTGAATTAAATAATACATTTGATATTGCTAAAGGTTTTAATGCAAAAGCTCTTTAGTCTTGCTTATTTTGTCTTGGGGTGACCAGACTTTTACATGCTTCTGCAAACAGTATGTTAAATTATAACACCAATAAATGTTTACCTCATTTAATATCAGAATTAAATCTAACTTTTGTAAACTAGCATGGCCATCACTGAGTACACTGGTGGTATCAAACATTTCTTTTGTATTTCATCTTGTTTGCCATCAGGTCAGGTTTCTTCACAGCACAAAAACAAAACAAACAAAAAAAACTAAGTGTTTTTTTCTTTCAGAGCAAACAGAACTAAAACTGATAAATCACGATATGAGTATATAATGTATACCTTTCAACTCAAAGATACCAGAAGGGAAATATGGTCTAACTGGTGCAAACAAACCTGTTAATCAGGTAACATCAAAACACAATTTATGAAAGCGACAAACTGAACATAATGACAACTGTTTGTGAAATTAATAACTGTCACTGAGCTGATTAATTTTGTCTTCCTTTCTTCGCCATCATTCAGTCCACACACACACACACACACACACACACACACACACACACACACAAGGCTAATACAAGCCAGCTTGCAGCAGATTGCTACAATAGTGCCATAAATTGTAATGGCCAGACTCTGATTAAACAAAGTCTTATCTGCGGGTCGCGTGCTCTCTGTTCAAACACACGCACACACACACATAGAACATGTTCGTGAATAAACACTAACCATTTGGTCTGAAGACTCCCGGTGGAGCTCAAACACACACAGAAGGTTTTAAAGCTGTGACCCTGCGGGTCAAACAAAGAACAGCTTGATCCTAAAGGTCACACGGTAAATGAAGAAGAAGACACAGTGAGGTCGTCTAATCTCTCTGGAAGTTTGATCTGTAGGTAAACACAAAGTCTCACCTCAGTCACGATGACCTCTTTTCTCTTTGTATTTTGGACACTGGCAGGTTCCTTCCATCTGATCAGGATGCTGTTGGACGAATACATCCTGTTGGCTCTGGAGACTCAGTTCAACAACGACAAGGAGCAGGACCTGCAGAACCTGCTGGACAAATACATGAAAAATGCAGGTATCAAGCATCAACACAGACACTGAACAGCTGATCCATTTCAACATATACCATAAGACATGTTAGACTCCTCAGAGGAAATACATCACCAAAGCCATTCCTAGCCCTAGCCCCTCCCAGCTCTTTTTGCCAGCCTGAACTAACTGAAACTTTTTTACACATGGTCTGAGAATGTAAAAAAGTGTTTGAATTTTAGGTTAAAATGACAACAGTGATATCTGACATGATTGGATATCAAATCCCTATAGACCCAATTGTACTCTTAGTTATTTAATTACTGAACTTGTTCACAAAACAGAGGAAAATTTGGCTAGCTGGCTCAACCGCATCAAAGAAAATGATTGCCCTACACTGGCTCCCTCCTCACTCACTCAGCATTTATCACTGGTTGGCTTATGTTAGTGATATAGTGATGCTTGAACTATCCACAGCAAGGACCAACAAAGCAAAGTCCTCAACTCTCAGCCTTTGGAAAGACGTAGCATTGCAGATTTTCAACATAATGATCTCAGTGCCTCAAGAACCGGTGCTCCAGTAGTAAAGTGTGATTAATTAATAATTTTTTTAGTTCTATCATCTTTACATTACATCCCCACACACAACGGAACAGGTCCTACAGTGTCACTAAATCATCATCACTGACATCAACATCAACCGCTCAACCGGTACCTGCTTCAGTAAGTTTCACCAGATGTTGTTATTAACGATGTGACGTTAACTTTCAGATGCAAGTAAAGCAGCGTTCATGGCCTCTCCCAGTTCCTGCTTCCTAGCTAATCGCAACAAGACCAACGTTGCAATCGACCAATCAGTGAAGAATGAGTCTCTGGGCGAACACGCCTACATGTCTCTGCCCACCAATCAGCAGCAAAGTCTGGAAACAAGCACCAACATCTATCAGGGGACAGAGTCTGCTGGGTTCACAGTTTCAGGTAAAACAAAAAACAATGCAACTTTTTTTGTCTTCTGTACAGCCCTAAGACATAAAGAAGATGATATTAAATCTAAACTGTGCTACTTTCCACAATATTAATACTTAGATCTACTGATATCTATCAAAATGAGTGCTTGATGAATGACATTATCCTGATCAACTTTTTGGTTATGGTCGTATGTCATATTGATTGTCTGTACTGTAATTTTATCATGTTGGCCTATTCTATTGCACGTCTGTCCATCTTCAGTTGCTCTTTCAGAGGTTTCTTCCATTTTTTTCCCTGTTAAAGGGTTTTTTGTTGTTGCTGTTGTTGGCAGGGAGTTTGTCCATATCTGCCGTAAGGGTCCAAAGACAGAGGGTCTCATATGTAGAAAAGCCCTTTAAGGCAAACTGTGGTTTGTGATACTGGGCTATATAAAAAAAAGACTGAATTGAATTGAATCGAATTGAATTGAAGGCTGAGAAATGATTTGGTCATGTTAAAAAGAACTTTTGTGCGAGGCGGCTTAAGTCCAGTAAGGTGATGTTTCTTATCTTGTTAGGTAAGAGTGAGTGAAATCACCTTTTGGGACTTTAGGTGCTCCATACCTTTGTGATCACAGTGAAAACAAAGCAACGTTGACTGAACCGTTCACAACCTCCTTAAACGTTGTGCAACCTATGCTAGTGAGACCACAGTCATTATACATAAACTGATGCAAGGGCGTTAGCTAATGGGGATACTAATAGGATTAAAAAAAACTAAACTAAATAGAGCTGCAGAGAGTAATAGTATAAGTGCAGCTTTAAGGAGCTGTATATGACACTTAGAGCAGATCTGTGTTTTTTTTAGAGTCTGATTTAGGCTGCCTGCACACAGTTCTCAACATGGAGGAGGCTAAGCAGCTAACAGCGCTAACAGTGCAAACAGTGCTAACAATGCCAAAACTACCGACAAATCTAGGTGTTAACCAAGGGGGGAACTGGAGAATGGGTGTTACGTTTCCACGACAATGCTGTTCAGTCACTGTGCATCGTGAAAGTGTTATCAGCTGTAACTTGCTGTATGAGCACAGTAGAGAGTGGCAGCGATTAGCTAGACCGATAAGCTCGGATTACATCACACACAGAGGGAGTGTGACTTGTTGTTCGCTGCTATATTAATGCTCTGAATGTATAATACAGCTCCGTCGTATAAAACGATCCTGTAATGTTAACACTTGCTGTCCATGTGTGTTTCCCCTCTTCACACTCAGGAGGTCAGATGGACTTCTCTCAGGTCAGCGGCCCCCTCATGACGCCCCCTATCTCTCCAGCAGCGTTAGTGCACCGAGGCTCCGTCATCAACCAGGGGCCCATGACAGGGAGACCTCTGACCACTACTACTCCTGCTTCTTCCTCCACCTGCTCCTCTTCTTCCTCCTCCTGCTTGTCCACTCTGAGCACCATGACCCAGCCCAGCCCCTGCTCTTCTTACCCGGAGACCCTGTACCACTGCTTACCTCAGACCAGCTCTGGTTACTTCCCTCCCACTGGGGGCTCCACAGCCTCAAACTACCAGCCTGCACTCAGGTCAGCTTCATTTAGGACTGTGCATCTACAACTTTTGATGTACTTCAGGGCTGTCACATTTTGTTTAATATATTCTATTGTAAGGTAATAATTAGCTCTTACCCTGATATGATTCTAGTGCTAAATTTTAATTATGAAAACACAGATGTTTCTCTTTTTATGATTTTTCTTGTTGTCTTTTTTGGTTCATTTTACCATATTGCTATGAAATGGTAAATCATGGAGATTTTAATTTTTAACAAAATTTTGGTAAAAAAAAAAAATATTGCCATTAAATAAGGTCTCCACTGGAGGTATTATATTGAAATGTATTTTTTTTATTATTATTATTTTTAAAAGGATTTAAAGGTCCAGTGTGTAGGATACATTGGCCAAAATGGAATATAATATAATAAGTATCTTTTCTTTAGCATATAATGACCTGAGAATAAGAATTGTTGTGTTTTTGTTACTTTAGAATGAGCCGTTTATATATATTTATCTACATAGGGGAGCTGGTATTCGTCTATGGAGATTGCCATGTTGCACTGCCATGTTTCTACAGTAGCCCAGAAGGAACAAACCAAACACTGGCTCCAGATAGGCCCATTCGTGATTTCACATTTTCGCGTTTCCACGCCGGCCACCGTAGTAAGAAGTTCATTTACTATGAGCAGCACCAGCATGACACCGATTTGTAATGTGAAACTGCTTTATTCAGTGTTTCTAGCAGTTAAAATGATCGGGGGTCTCATTAATAAACATTGCGTATGCACAAAACAAGGCCTGAAAGAGGCGTACAGCACTTCCCATGGAAAAGTTGTGATCTATAAAAGCAGACTTGACGGGAGAAACTTTGACCCATGTTCACAAACATTTTGGAGACAAGAAACTGTCAGTGCAGATGGTGAGGTGGAACCCTGATTGTAGAAATTGTTGAATATTTTTTGGCGCACACCAGTTTTGTCCTTTGTCTGTATGTACATTTTTTAGTATGGATCCTATGCACTGTTTTAGAATCGAGACCCCTGGTCCGTTGGTTTTGAAGGGAAGGAGACCTTTGTGGATTATTCAGCATCAGTGAAAACCTCCTGAATGTCTGGATGTTATGTAATTGGAGAAAAAAGGTGACCACATATTAGCATGTGTTGGACTAGTCGCCCACAGCAACATGCCAAACTGTGGCCCTGGCAAATATTAACGTTACTACTGAACTGTCAAGTTCCCGTCCATGTTTGAATTTGCAAATATCTGACAGTTAAATAAAATATATTTTGATGTCATTGTTAAGATTTGTTTACTCTGTGTTTCAGGCCTCAAACTCAGAACCAGTGTTTGGCTTCAGTTCAGTCTCAGGCTTCATCGTTGGCCTACCACCTCTCCCGGTACCCTTCCTTCAACGACCAGCACCTGACTAAAGACGTCTTCTACAGCCATCACCACCCGTCGGCCCATCACTCATCTAATAGCACAAACTGCTCCCTGACAACTTACGGCTCTGCGGTCCGTCCCACATCCAACTACAGTTCAGGCTCAGATGCAGCTCAGACTGAACAGGGACTGGACGCTCAGACGGCAGCTCAGATTCTGGACTCATCAGAGGGGTTCAGCTTTGTGGGGGCTGGACTAAACCCAACGGGCGGTGGGTGTCAGGGACAGACATACTCTGCTGCAGGACATGGCGGTAAGAACTCAGATTGTGGCATTCATTTGGGAAGTAGCCTGTTGCCATTGTCACATCACCTGGTGGGTCCTACAGAACTTTATTTATTCACAGGGAAATAAACTTTAAGTAATGCACAAGAAGGCCTGAAGATTTCTATTAGATGTAGAGGTGCCACCGTGCTGTGTTAGCTTTAAATAATTCCCTCAATCTAAGTCTCATGTGGCCCCAGTGAAGAGTCAGAATAAGAAGGTACAGAATATTTATTCAATGTGATGTTGTCCTTCAGACTGGAAACATATTTTATAATTTTAAAGAAGCTGAAATTAGAAAATTAAGGGGAATCTGTAAAAGTTACGTAGTATTACTAACTCAGTTTGAATTTAGTGACTTTTGACAAACTCACTTATTACAATTTACTGTGCTTTTTAGCTGCAAATATTTGCATATTGTCAATTTCTGCTGACAAAAAGTCAATACATTAGATTTTAAAGTTTATTTATGTGAAGATATTTTAGCCGCAATCTGAATTTATTTTCAAAAAACATAACACACATCAATTCCTGTGACTATTATAGTCTTCGGTAGGCTTTAAAGACAGCAAATTGAAAATCTTAAACTATGTTTCATGATGAACAAATCACTATTGTTGTTGTTATGTTGCCAAAAGGAAGCAAAATGCCCATTTATCCATACAAAAATTTTTGCAGAATTATTTTAAATTGTGTTTGTGCAATATGTTAAGATGCCACAATCTCACTGCTGACTTATATCAGACTGTACAGTATGTCAGTGGTTCCCAGCCTTGGCTTTTGTTTTGTCTCCGTACTCTTCAAGAATAATAAGTTTTAAAAAAGAAATAATTAAGAGAATTTGATTGCATTTAGAGATGCACAGAGGAAAAACAATCCATTCTTTCATTATCAGTGAGTGTTTATCCCATTCAGGGTTGCTGGGGGGCTGGAGCCTATCCCAGCTGACAGTGGGCGACAGGCGGGGTACACTCTGGACAGGTCTATCATGGGGCTGACAGACAGACAATGATTCACGTTCACATTCACACCTACAGGCATTTTAAAGTCACCAATTAACCTATCTAACCACGTTGACACAGGAGAACCATGCAAACTCCACACAGAAGGGCTCTTGACTGCTGGTTGGTTCGAACCTAGAACCCTCTTGCTGTGATGCCATAGTGCAAACCATTTCACCACTGTGACACTTGAAAGAATCCAGTCTTTCAATATAGAATATAAAACAAAACAATATAATATTGTCAAAAAGCAAAAGGTGACCTTCCAGATTTTTATTTTTACCCTTTTAGGGCGTCCAATCCCCAGGTAAGGAACCACTATT
The DNA here is from genome assembly GCF_006386435.1 of Epinephelus moara. Classification (NCBI taxonomy): domain Eukaryota; kingdom Metazoa; phylum Chordata; class Actinopteri; order Perciformes; family Serranidae; genus Epinephelus; species Epinephelus moara. The sequence goes on from NC_065517.1 coordinate 14,731,535, forward strand.
CTATGTGCACAATCCAAATAGCCCCAAATACTAACATGAACTCAATGCCTAACTTGTGGCAGGTTACTATGGCAACAGTAGTTACCTGGAAAGCCAGCGTATGACATCACTGGTGGACCAGCACGTATCCGTTATCAGCACCGTCGGCAGCCTGCGCCCATTCCCTTCACCGTACTCTGAAGTCCATGATCCGCTCAACATCCTGGACGAACCTGGAAGGAAAACAACAGGAGCGTATTTCACTGAAGCCGAAACTGGAGCAGGTCAGGTTTAAACTTCTCAACACTTAAATACGAAAGAAATCTATAAGATGGCCAGGGATGTAAATTACATCTTGCATTTCTGTCGTTTCCTCCTCAGATCATTCGTCAGGATCTGCTCCCTGCATGTTTGGAGTTCCCTCTCCATTCACCTCCCAGGATGCATTGCTGTCTCAGCAGCGTGTGCCGTCTTCTTCTGAGGTGCAGGACCTGGTTTCTTCGCTGCCTCCCATCAATACTGTCTTCATGGGAGCAGGGGGAGTACAATGACGCAGCAGAAAACACAAACGTTTTCAGGAGATCTGTCCTGATGTTTGGAGTTCAGTTCCCATCAGATCCAGAATGTACGTATGCGACGAGTACAGCCAGCCACATTCAAACCCAGAGCATCCAACTGTAAGGTACAGTATGAGCATGGAGCCAGGACACTGCTGCATTGAGAGATGAAGAAAAAAGACTTAGAAAGATTTACATGATATTTTTATCCCCGACTGTATTATATACCTAAAGAGGAGAGCAAAGATATTTATTTGTATGAAAATTAGGATCATTACTTTAAAAACATACAATTTATAACCACAGTCACTTTGACACAGATATTTGTCTCATATCCACAGCTGTATTTTTCAATTGATCATTTTTCCAGTTTGGAAATAATCATAAACTTTTGCTCCTAAATGATGCCTAAGGGCTTCCACTTCATCTGTCTGCAAATTGATGTAAATAAATATTTGTTAGTCACAGTGGTGTTGTATTTATTGACACGACAACAAGCAAAAAGCAGCCTAACAGCACACCTCTTCACACCTGCTCTGCACAGACATATGGTACAATACACTCTTTAGTAGTTCAGACCGTAATTTAGAGATCTTGAAGAAGGTGCAAAGGCTGAAACGTCATCATCAGAATAAAAGAAATGCATATGGAGTCAGAGTGTGCGACACAATGGCAATGCTAACATGGTGATGTTTAGCAGGTATAATGTTTAGAATGTTCACCATCTTAGTTTAGCATGTTAGCGTGGTTACATCTGCTGATGGACACTGATGAAAAGTCAAAAGGATCCCCAAAGCTTGATTTAATCCAGAGAGGAACAGGAAATGTTGGCACAAAATTTCACCGCAAACCTATTCAAGAGATGTCACATCATTTCTCCCAAAAAGGCAAAAATGTCAACTTCATGGTGGCGCTAAAGAGGAGGAGTCAGGGGATCAGCAAAGTCACTTGGATTCATCATATGGGAACCATGAACGTCTGCTCAAACTTCATGACAATCTCTGTAATACTTGCTAAAATATTTTAATTCAGACTAGCGGCTAGTGTGGCTATACATTAGCTGCTGCAGCTCTACATGACATATTACTATGTCCCTTCTGGTTAGATGTTTGTCCTTTTACTTATTAGCCGTAATAATGGAGAGATACTGAAGAGTACAGAGAACAGTTTGTGCGCTTGCTTTTGTCTGCCTCCGCAGCAGATTGACTTCCAGTCAATAATAGAGACTCCAATAGAGTCCTTATCACCTCTGATTCAAAGACCATGTGTCAGAGCCCTGAACACACGACTCTTTAATGGCTGAACTCCGAGATTACACGACGGCATCACAATTGAAGACTGTAGATCAAAGTTGGGAGGTTTTTATTTGTAATTATTTGCTTTCCCTGCGGCACAATGGAGGGCAGATATGAGTCAGATAAAAGTGTTTACCAAAATGTTACAAGAACCAACAGAGAGGGAGGGAAGGAGGGAGGGCGGGTGGATGAGAGGGAGCTGTTAATATCACACCATGGTGACCTCAGTAAAACATGGAAACATGTCTCCTCTTGAGTTTGTCAGTGCCGGAGCAGATGGGACATCATAAAACCATAAGATCAAAGGAGGCTGGAACACGACAGTCTGTTTTCTCTGACTAAACATACTTCAGTAAAAATCTCAAACCTTATACCAGACTGATCCCAGAACATCTGTAAATTTCACTGAACTCGACTGTTTTATGACACTGAAATGTTTTTGTCCGCTGCACTGACGGAAAAGCATTTACTGTAGGATGGCCAGAGGATCTCATCCAGCCCTTTGGATAACAAAGAGATGATCGTACCTAGGATGTTCTTGTCCACCAATTTCATCAGCCGCCTATAATCTGTTGTAATATTCTGACAGATTTTTCTTGGATAATCAATGTAATAGTCACTTATAATAAGTACCAATATGACAAACCTCCTGAAGTACATAGGAAAATACAGCTGGCCTCAAGAAACAGAACAGCCACCTCACTAATGGTTAAAACTAGAACCACCATGTTCTGAACAGATGCATTAGAAACATGGTGACTCTGTATAAATATAATATTTGAGTAAGGGACATTTCACACTACACCCATCCTGAAAATCAAACATCTTTACTCCATATAGACATACTGCATATAGATGTTACATATACACACATATATATATATGTCTAGTTATCTTGCAATGATTGATGGTTTCACAGGTTCAGTGTATGTGGTACCTGAACTAAAATGAGTTTGACACCCCTGCTGTAAACTTTATTTTATGGGTCTGCCATTTTCCTGTAAGTTTCCTAGAAAGCACAATGTAACTAAATATGAATTATAGAGAGAGACAGAGAAAATCTCCATTTAAACCCATTTCATTAATTCATTTATTGTTCATTTAAGATTGTAAACTTTATTCTCCATATATGTTGAATAGTATGGATGACTCTCTATTTTCCCTTTATTTTTTTAATCAAATTACATTGATCTTTTCATTAAATTTAGCTTTACCGCACATGTTATGTTGTCAATTACTGAGCAGGGTCTAACAGCTATGGGACCTGAAGAAATGCACTTCTGTTTGGATATTCCTCTTGATATCATGACGTGAAAAAAAGAGGTTATTTAATCAAATGAACCCCATGAAACCTGAGAAAATTGTCTTGATTTCTTTTTAAATCATGGGAAGAAGGCAATAAGCACTAAAAGAAGAAATGAATAAAAAAATTAGCAAGAAATTGGTAAAAAGATAAAATTAAAAACAAGAACATTATTTAAAAAAAAAGAAACAATAGTTAAAAAATCAACAAATAAGGAAATGACCTGGTAACAGTGCTTAAAAATATAATAAAATCTGTAATGTAATTTAAATTTAAATGTTATAATAATTATAATCATAAATACAGTTTTTCCCTAGTTTTTCCTTTTTTCCCTGTTTTTTTCAAAATAATTTCTCAATGTATCATTATTATTATTATTTCTATTTATTTTTTATCATTATTTTGTTTTGCAATTTGTTGGATGTCTTACCAAGTTGCCCATGTTTTTGAAAAAAATCACCACTTATGAAAGGCGTGTAAAAGTAGCACAGGAAAAGTGATGTTGCTCCAGGTTTCAAAGTGTTTATAAATATTGTTGTTGCCTTTTGTTAGGACATTTTTGGTTGCTTTTCTATTGTCCTCCTTATTCTGTTTAGTCCTCTACTTGGAGAGTGGTTTGTCCTTATCTTGAATGTAAATAATAACTGCTGTAAGTCTTTAGTCCCTGTGAGAGAGGCCATTTTAACATCATGACACATAAAGTGGTTAAAACGTCCTTTTAAATACTATTCAATAGTTTTATTTTTATAGAATGTTTTTTATTTAATGAAAATACAAAATAAAAGTATTATCCATAATAGTAGGATAATTTTGAAGTCTTTTGAGAGACATAAAAGTACGTTATTGTAGGTTTTCTTGGCTCTGTTAATGAATTTATATTCAGGGAGGAACCTCATACATCAAACTGACAGACCGGAGTTAAATATTTAATAAAAATCCAATAAATAAAAACACACAATGGCATGAGTCAGAGTGTTTTAGATGAATGGCAGTGACGTGGCCATCCTCCGTCCTCCCCCCTCCCCTCTTGATTGGTTTTTATACGTTATCTACTCAGGAGGAAAAATCCATTTCAGGTGCTCATGCAGCGGGGCAGGGACAGATGGTGGCATATGTAATGATTACAGAATCCCCACGTTAAAATACTTTAATTACTAAGTCAATAATGGCACCAACAATTGGCGGACCTTTAGCGTAAAAACAACAGAAGGCGGAAGGCAAACTTTGGGCCAATGTTTAACCAGATTTTTGCATTAGAGCCGATTGAGACAGCCTCCATATGTGTCTCTAACACAGACTGTGGTGCAGGGGAAACCTTCCTGCCTGTTGTTTCTGCTGTCAGAGATTTCAGTCTTTTTTTACAGTTCAAATTTATTCCAATTATTTCCAAGTTTATGGCAGTCACAACCCTCCTATAAAAATATAAATGAAAAGAAGAGAAATCTCTGACTTACAGGTATTGTATGACACCATTAGTGTTACAATGGTCTATTTCTATACTAGACCATCTATCCAATATATATTCCTTTTTTTGTTGTTTTTTTTCATTTTATTCATAGACTTTTATTAGCCAGCAAACTGGAAAAGTCAGTTTTGCAAATTAGATACTGGAACTAAATGCTATAACATTTAAACATTTAGCATTTATAACATTTAGAGTTCACATATTACATTACATTTATTGATATTAACACTTAAGGACAAAAAGGAAATATAATCTTTAATTGATCTTTAATGAACTTTTCATATATTATTTTTATTTCAGTCTTTAATGTACTGTTAAATGCAAATTTAGGATCAATGCATTTAAAACATTTTTTTTAAATGTACTGAATTAATAATTGACTAGTATTAAAAAACAAAAAGTTACATTATTATTCCAGTGGCACATCCCAGACTCCATACAGGTGGTGTATCTCTTACAAATCAATGATCTGCATTGTTTTGTTTTGTTTGCTTGTTTGTTTTTTGTTACATTTATAGAGTTTTTAATTCATTGATTAATGATTAATGACTTCTCTTGGTGATGGGTCAAAACAACACAATACATAATATACAATAAACTATATCTGTATAATAATGTAAGGTAAAAGCTTAAACATTTATGTTATATAAGTTATTTAAATATTTGATGCTGCAGAGGGTGTTACATAATGTCCATACTGTACTTTGTACTTTTATACATGTTAAATATTATCCAGAGACTCTTGGACTTTGTTACTGTCATTACTGTTGTTTTAATAGACCTGAGCTGCAACACTGCGGCTCCTTCATGTGTCTGTAACAGTTTGATCACAGTAGACTTAAGCAGACGCTCAGGAAATACTCACTAGCAGACGAAGATCTATATTGGTTTTCTTGGGATTTTTGTCAAGAATTATAATAATATACAGAAATACTTAAACAGCCTCACATACCTGCACAAAGTCTTTTAACATAACATAGCATATGGTGAATAAGGACCAACATTAACTACATGTATCTATAAAGTGATAAGCTAACAGTAGAAATTTTACTTCTGTAAAAGTACTTGTGTAAAAATATGCTTGGAAAAGTAAAAATCTTGATAAATGTTACTGCATTTAAGTTTTAAAAGGAAGGGTGATCATTAGGCAACAAATACATTGCATTAAAGGGACAGTGCAGATTTTCTGAAGTGGGTTTATATGGGGTACTTATCTAAAGTCAGTGTATTACATACAGTAGGTGTCCGTTGGCACACCCCTAGTTTGGAGAAGCAGGCTGGAGTTTTACATGGAAGCTCAGCAATGCACTGCTGGGGATGGGGTCAGCAACAAAACATATTTTAGCCTCCTAAAAAAAGTCCCACTTGAAAAAATCTATATCAGTTTAAGTGTAAATTATGTTGAGAGTATTGTCAATGCTTTACCTTTCCATCAGACAGCCCATTGGAACTGGAAAGCCTTTAACAACTTCAGTTCACCAGCTATTCTCCCGTCAAAGCCACCAGACTCCACTTAGAAAAGCAGTCATTTTAGCTTGCTAAACACGGGAGCTGCTGATCTCCCACTGCTTTGATCAGTTAGTTAGTTAGTGTTATTGTGTGACTGATGAATCTGAACTAACCCTTTCAAATGCCAAAGTCACACTAAAACACAAATGCACTAAATTATTGAGGCGGCAGTACACAAGCAGCTCCAGTGGTTAGTAATGTTAAATCACTGTTTTTCTTAATGGAGTCTGGCTTTGAAGGGAACAATATAACATCACTGGAAATTACTGTTTGACGTTAAGGTAAAGCAGTGAAAATATTCTCAATATAGTGTACACTTAAAACTCATGATTTCTTTAGGTGGCTAAAATATGTTTTGTTGCTGACCCCATCCACAGCAGTACATTACGTAGCTTCCATGTCAAACTCCAGCCTGCTTCTCCAAACTGGGGGCGTGCTGACTGACTTCAACTGTAGGTAATACACTGTCAATGGATAAGTAACCCATAAAACCTCACTTCAAAAAAATGTTCACTATCCCTTTAAATGTCAATATATACAAGTCACAACATCCGGAGAATAAACCCCATGTCCAAACCAACGATAAAATTCCTTTTCTATATTTGCAGCCATGCATACAACTGATTATCAATTATGAGTATATAACCATCAGACAAACAAAAAATGACAGACACTAAATACAGAAGTCTACGGACAGTGCAGCAGGTGCAACAAGCAAAATTAAGCGACATATATAAAAAATAAAATCTGACACTGCTTTTAGAACCAAGAGCCAAAGGACACGTGTGTGAACAATTTAAACTCTAAAGTGATCATAGTAGTGTTAGCATCAGATGAGAGAGAGACCACCATGTGCCCTGCGGCTTCAGCGTCAGGTGATGGAGAACCCGACATGCCTCCAACAGCTTGACAGTAGTTGTGACATTTTAGAGTTTGTAATGTTAAAAGCTCCATCAGTTACATGATAATCACTGTGGTTTGTTAAATTTTGTTGTGTGTTTGAAATTATAAGTATCCTCACTATAAACAATACTGAAATGTGTCTGCTCTGTGCTGCAGGGTGGGGCCCACACGGGGTTAGGTTTTACCAGACACTTTCCGCTTCCTTGAAATCTCCCTCAGTGCCGGATCTTCCTATAGGTGACATAGGCAGCCATGTAGAGCGCCACCCAAAGTTGAGGGGCTGCCACTGATTGGCTTACCCTGACACTCTTAGCCTAATCTCAACCATCTCACTCGTCTTGCCTAAACCTAACCGACCCAACCAACAAAGGCAACAAGTAGTAGCCAATCAGAGGGAGGGTAGGGTAGGTCATGCCTTAACTATCTAGGAAATGCAAATTCCAGCTCTGGTGTGACTGCTGTTCAACGACCCTTGCACCCCCTCACACATTTAGCATATGTTTCATTTCCAGAGTGTCACCTCTGGGTGCCCTGCCCTCCTGCGGCTGCTGATTTATCTCCTCTCTATTGTTCCATCCTCACACAGTTTGACTTTTTCATGTGGCTTTTGTTTTTACTCAAATGGATGCAATTTGAAATGTAGCAAAGTACGATACTTGTAATAAAAAGTACTTAAGTAAAAGTAAAATTACTGATTTTGAAATACACAAAACAGTAACGAGAATAGGGTAAATGTAATTCATTACTTTGACCCCTGCCAGTGTTATCTATAAAGCAGATAAAATTTGCACAACCTTAAACAGCCACAGCAGCAAAATACAACACATTAATATGAAGATTTTGGAAACATTTTACTGCAGAGTGAGTACTTTTACATCTGATACTTTAGGTAGACCTACATTTACTGATAATGCTTAGATATTTTTAATCAAGGAAGGTTTCGAATGCTGAATTTTTACTTGTAGTGAAGTATTTTACAGGGTGATATAAGTACTTTCATGAAAGGATTTGAATACACCTTCCACCAGTGCTTTTCGATGCGTCTCTGGGCCAGAGGTAAAGTTATGAGAGAAGGTGCAGTTCTCCATGCGGCCGTTAGAGGGCAGCAAACTGACATATTAAAGTTTTTCAGGCGCATCAGTGCTTAATGCTGGAGTGAGAGGAGACAGATTCAAGTTGATTGATTTGCCTTTATAAAAAGTCTCTGAACGTGTCTTTCAGTGCAGAAAAGCCAAGGTCTCCATTCACAAAATAAAAAATAAAAAAAACATTTATCGCCGTTCAGTGGATCTGTCTGGGTTGCTCAGGTTTACACTGCTGCTGGGAGATGTCACATGAATCTGATGCTTACTCAAAAATTATATCAAAAAGCATATTAATCTTGATCAATAATCTGCTATGCTACGAGCCCAAAACCTCACTGACTCTTTCTTAGGAGGTTCAGTCAATGAAACATTGAATTTAAGGCAAGAAAACATTTTTTAGGTATAAACTGCTACTGAAACAAGACCATAAGATGTTTAAGTACGGAAAACTTACAATATATTGATGTGATAAGGGTTTTTCAACACTTTATATAAGCATTTTGTAGCAGGTTTTATTGATAACTCATCTGGATATGATTGTTTTTTGTCTCTAAAAAGTCTTTAAAGCTTTTTTTTATAAACATAAGAATGAAGTAAAACAAAGTAAAATACAAAAAATATTTCAAAATTAAATATCCAGCTCCTTTTTCCTCACATAAAGGTTGTAAACACAGGAGGTTCACCCAGACATTTGGACAAACAGCTTTTTCTGTCAGTGGAATCAACATGTGGAATTCTTTACTTACAGAACTCAAGCTGGATCCTGATTTCGATCACTTTAAACTCAAAGTAAAACAGTTTCTGAAGAGGAATCAGTCATGCAGCCATGCCTAATTTGGTGCTTCCTCTCTGTATATTAATTTTTGTTTGTACTTTGCACTGTTACTTGCGTTCTTGTTGCTGAGTCTTTTGTATAAGGCCCAGCTAGGGATGGGCATTGCACATTTATGGCATTTATGTATGCTACAAACTTGTCCCTACACAAATAAACATTAAATAAAAATGCAAAAAACACATGGCAATATAAAGAGAAGATTACATTTAACAAATCCATTCTCTCAATTCTCCAATACACTGTGACTCAGCTGCACCTCTCTGCCTCCTTATATTTGCTCCTGACAGTGGTGAAAAAAGCACTTGGATTAGTTACTCAAGTAAACGTAGCACTACCACAGAGTAAAAATACTCCTTTGCAAATAAACGCTCTGCATAAAAAGGATTATCTAAATGTCAAAAAGCAAAAATACTATGGATTATTATACATGACAGCTTTACATTGTGCAAATGGGTTGTGATTTTAATGTTTTAATATGTTAAAAGTGTTTTTTTCTTTTTGATTGTTTGATTTTTGTTTTTCTAATGCAGTCTCTGCACTACAACAAATTATTTGGTGATTTGTCTACTATATAATTTCAAAATGTCCTTAATGTTGAATTTTAGTCTGTCTGTGTCATTTCTGAAAATATGTGGAATCTAGGATATCCAACTTTGTACAATTTACTTTCTTAAAAACAGCTCAACATTTGACATGTTACTTTAGGCATAATTGTTGTATACTTTCTACAGTAAAGTTGACTGGAGAAAAAAAAGCATTAATATGTAACAGTATTTCAGTGTTGCAGCTGGTTGAGAGGCTTTCACCTGCAAAATGTCACTCAAATTATCACATAACAATGAGGAAGAGACTTTAAATGACTGCGAAGGAACTTTTCAATTAAATTAAATTCTATTTATAAAGCCCGCTATCACAAATCGCAATTTGCCTCAGAGGGCTTCACAGCATTAGGATGACAAAGAGATGACAAATAACTAAAAAAACAAGCAAAACAAACCCAAATGAGACATAAAATGACTCTGAAGAGATGCAGAATTACTACAGAGACACAGAACCACAAAAAAATTTAAAGCCTACAAAGATAAAAGATAAATACGCAACAATAAATAATAGCTTGAAACTTCAACTGATATTTTAAGCCAAAGATTCATGTTTTAATTCAATAAAGCTTTTATACAACTCCTAAAGCGAGTTCTTGAAATACACTCTGCAGCAGTTTGCCGTGATAAAATCATCTCCAAGAACTGAGCATTGGTTGGGAATATTTAGGCAACTGCAACTCGTATTTTGATCAAGTGCAGCACTTGTTGGTGTGATTGTTTTATAATGGGTCAGTACGAGGAAGCATGAATGAATGCAGATTGAGAGGCACTCAGGAGACGGTACTTATATTAGCCATTCTACATTATAATAAGCCCTCATGTGACCGTCTGCTGTATTCTATTATCCATTTCATATATTCATATCACAACAAAGCCAAGAATTTTCTCAGAAGAATTAAAAACTCTAACACTGATGTACAAATGAATTCCTGTGTGTGGAAGATTTATAATGCCCATTTAAGTCAAATATAATACACTCGATATCACTACAAGTCACAAGTACATGTCTCTGCTACTGTCTATTTAGCCTGAAAGGAGCTTTTGATGATATCACATTAATATCAGCAGAGGTTGAATATCAGATTTTAAGCAAACAAAGCCCTTAAAAGGAAAAGGTCAGAAAAACATGTCTATTTTCTCAAAATTTTTCCTGATAAAGAGCATGTGACATGACTGAAAACTAACTGGACCTTGTGCCGAGACTATTTTTCAACGGCTGTTTCCAAGATCATAAGCATTGTTTTAAGTATTTAATTTCTAACTTCTATCAATTGATTTTCAATTGAATGAAGAACTTAGCCCCATTTATATTTCTGTTTTTAATATTTCATTATTTTGTATGCATCCTAATCAAATCAGAATACAGAGAACAAGGAACATGACCATGACATTGCACTAATCAGTATAAAACTTCCGTACTGTCTGTGCATTGCATCATTTCGTGATATAAAATGTATAAAATGAAGGAGAGAGAATAAACACCATCTTTCAGACTCTCAGAAAACTATGGGGGAAATAATAGAGGAAAGACTAAAATTAATAGAAACGAAAATACCACAAGGATTAATTTTAGTGCAAAGTTGAAGACAATAAAACACATCACATTTAAATTTGTCTTTTTGTCTTTTTTACTACATAAAAGGGGTTAAATCTTATGTTACTTTAGTGCAGTGTATTGCTTTGCTCAGCGCTTCCTTGCCCCGCTATCGTTCTCTTTGTCATGAGACCACTGCTGTGCTCCACACCAAGGAACAGTTGGTAAGAGTCCATGCACACATACATACCCCTTTTCCACCAAAGCAGTTCCAGTGCTGGTTTGGGGCCAGTGCTTAATTTCGAACCGGTTTTCCTGTTTCAACAGACAAAAGAACTGGCTCTGGGCCAGAAAAACCATTGTGGCACCAGTTCTTTGCTGGACTAGAAGAACGAACCACATACGTCACGGGGAAGGTGGTGGGGTTATTGAGACCAACAACAATAAACGAGACCGTGCGAAGCCCCATTTAAAAAAACAAACAAAAAACAGCCAAGAGTGATGGACGCATCAAAGCAACAGTGGTCTGTCGAGGAAACAAGCTGTCTCCTTGCCTTATGGTCGTTGGCATGTGTCAGCTGCACAAATACGTGGTCCGCCATCGTTGTTGTTCCTTCGAGCTCAGCGCCAGTGGGAAAGCAACAACGTAACTGACGTATACAGTGATGCAATGACGTGGCACCCTAACCACCTTGAGCTGTGGAAAAGCAAATTGGTTCTCAGCTGGTTTGCAAGTTGAACCAACTGAGAACCAGCACTAGCTCAGCACAGCACTGGAACTGCTTTGGTGGAAAAGGGGTAACAGTGGCAGGGCTAACTGTTAGCATCACATGGCTAAGCTAATGTTACCTAACACTTAATAACAGGACAGAGTCGTTTCAGTCAGTGTTGGTGTGAGTTTGTTGGGACCACTACAGCTCGGTGTTGGATGTTTGCCGCTGTTGCTGTGTTAGCTCATGCCAACCAGGCAGATGGTGAAGTGAACGGAAGAATAGCGGCTCAGAAATGGTCTTTCAGAGCTGCATCTAAAATATGAAGCATTAATGGCAGCTTCAAGAAGTTTGCTGATTCTTCTTATGTTAACTTTAAATTTATGGTTTAATAAGCTCATTGAAGCCTGTCTGTTAAATAAATGAATTTCTTTGTTGGCCAATTTACAGTCCTTTTCCTACATTAGATTTTTTTTATGTTGTGAGTTCTTGAATACTTTAATGCAAGTACTCCAATGTGAAAGTCCTTGTTGCTCATCCCTAAGAAATACCGTCTAGTTCACCAAATGTGTATTAGACCTAATGTTCAATTTAAAATAGTCACCCACAAATATACAATCCTGTTTTCTAAAAACTATAGTGACCAGTTGTTTTAGTAAATTACTCAACCTTCTTTTAAAGAGTGAAACTGTATAATTGTTGACAGTTTTTAAAGATTTGCATCTTCAGTAGGAACCAGTGGGCTTGGGCTCACAGCCACAGACAGAGTAGGTAGGCCATAAAGTTTGAGAGACAGACGAACACATTAATGGTTTGATCATTTCATTAGATTTGCTGTCAGTGAGGAAAACACAGAGTAACACCATTTTTAACCATTTAACACAGCTGATTTTGTAAACTTTTTTCTCAGCACTTCACAAAGTCTAAATAAGAGGACTTGCACATACTCCTCAGCTGTGTGTGTTATTGTGTGTGTGTTTTAACCCCACACTGGCCAGCGCTGCAGGTATTTCTCTCCCTGGTGGTGAATATCTGGGAGGACTATGCAAACACCTAATGCACAGCACAAGCTGCAGGAGCAGTGTGAGCATCCACAGCATGTGTGTGTGTGTGTGTGTGTGTTCAATGTGTTTGGGATTGTTCTTGTGTATCTACATGCACACACATATGATGTGTCTGTGTGTTACTGGAAATTAGAAATTTCCAGGGCCACATCTGATGTTGTCGCACTGTAGTTTTTAGGAAACATTCCACAAACTGGAGGAAATAGTGTACTTGTTGGGGACTATTTTCAGCAGTGGATAAATCCACATTTGATACTCTGATGCAGTGGGTCCCAACTGGTGGGTCGTGGTCCAAAAGTGGGTTGCGGGTCCACTCTGAATGGACCGCAAATTACTCGCAAATGTGTCAAGTTTATTAAAAAAACACCCTTTATTTTAAAGTACAGTAAATTTCTGGCACAGAGTTTTTATTTTGAAGTGCTGTTTCCTGCTGTAGAGTGAGTGAATAACAGACAGCTACTTAATAGAGACACCAAACTAGTTGACGACATGGCCAAACGAAATCATTATGCTGAATGTATTAAACTGTTGGACCTCGAACAAGTGAGGAGAAATCTGGACCCTGTGGCTGGACCAGTTGGGAACCACTGCTTTAATGAGTATTTGCAACCTATTTCCTTTCCAAGGTTGTCAAATATCAGGACTTTGTCACACCTCCTGGCCTCTCATACAAATGTTAAAGGCACCCTTTAGCTTCATTATATGACTCAGGGTGGTCTCTCGGGTAAAACACCTAGCAATACACTGTTTACATTCCGAAATTGTTGCGGTTTGGTTTCAGCAACAAAACTACTTGGTTAGGGTTAGAAAAAATACCATGGTTTAGTTTTAGATACACACACATTATAAGGTTAGAGTACAGCTTAACAACATGTGAAATATGTCACGTCATAGGTCACTTTAACTTACATTAAAACAATGCTAACCTTTGGTTTCACACGGACACTAACAGCCATCTCCTGGATGACAGTTCTGTGCTTGTTTGGCCCTTGGAGTTAGCTGAAAGCCTGGTGCGTCCCCTAAAGACGCTAACGCCTCATTTCCTCTTTCATATGTGTATGGAGACGTGGCAAATGTAGCCCATTCATTCCTATGGGAATCTCCATGATATCCAATGTGCCTGTGAAATTCCTCCACTCCGTAATATTTCAGTCAGGAATTTGCCTTGAGTACGATAAGAAAATGTTACTTTTTTTGGGTGGATTTTGGAGGGACTGTATAGCACGCTATTTCCTTCTATTGAGTTGCCTGTGTTGATTGTCAGGTGAGCTTGTTTGATTAAAAAGAACTTGTTTATCAAGTTTTAACACATTGTGAATCTGAGTAATGTTATTCTGCTAAAATATGGTTATACTTTATATACAGTCAGATTATCATCATGATTCGTTCAGCTGTTCATACGTCTTTTGAATTAAATATTTCACAAAACATGCTACATTCGCCAGCAGGTCAACATTCATTTATTTGTTGCCATGCGATACTGGTCCTGTTTTGTCCCGTCAATGTTCCAAGCGCATACTCCAAACTACTGGAAAAAATTAGCCTCTCCCCCATGGCTACAGGTGCTTTCTGTTAGGTTTCTATCCATCCGTGAAGAAATGCATTTCCTTGCGTTGGACAATAGAGGCATCATCCGTATATTCAAGGATCTACTGGTACCAGTCACATATGTAATGTGGAAACGAGGCGTAAGGGGTGCCTTTGGCAAACTGTATTCAATGACCTGGGAATGAGAACAGGCTGGCATCTGGGGCAGCAGTGTATGTGGGACTGAGTCAAAATAAACTACAGTGTGTGTTCTTGGTAATAAAGGAAGTTCACCCAGTGCAACTGTGTGGCTCACTGATGTGTTTTTAATAGTTTTTGGACAATAGTGGCGCTCTATGGGACAGAGGAAGAACACTTTTTTTCACGGGATTTGTTGAGAAAAGTATCAAATATTGCCAGACTTAAATTAAATACAATTTAAAAAATAACCTTCAGGTTGATGTCTGCACAGATAGAGCTTTTATATTGTCCAGATTTTAATTCAAATACAAAGACCAGCATAATTTGATTTCATCGCTTATTTTCGTCGAGTGACACGTTTTGTTTTACAAACAGTCTGACGAACATTTTTATCATAGTTTAAGTTAAAGAAATGAAGGCTCGTGTCTGTGTCTAAGAGAGGGAGAAGGTATACTTGAGTGCAAGTGCGAGCTCAGGTACAATTTTTCATCTCACACACACAGAAATACATTCTTACAGTATAAAAGAAACAAAGTATTCACCACAGTCAAGCCCGTACTCATAGAAAGAACATAGAAAAGACTGCATAAAAGACTTTAGTGGCTTCTGCTCTTATAAGACTCTTCCCTGACTTGGCTCACCTTGGCAAGACCAACAGACATTAATAAGACTCCTAATTACGTCCTTAGCTGCACCTCAATAGCTGCTTCATCACATCAAAGTTGAATTTAATTTCCGAGTTTAAATTGCGGAACTCTGATTTCTCAGTTGTTTTTCCTTTTGCGACCTTGTAATTAATTTTTTATTTTTTCACTTTCCACGAGCATCTTTCACATTCTCAAGTGTGCATTTGGCGCATGAATGCTTTCTTTAAGACTCAAAGCTGCTACTGATAAAACTGCACATATTATTACTCAATGTGACATACAATACTGAGATGAAGAGAAGTGTTTTCTTTTGCACTCATAAGTGGTCTTGTAAACTTAGCACAGTGCAGACGTCATGTCATGCAGACACACGGCACTCATCAGCAGAGGGAATATAATAATCCAACAGTTTGCCCTTCATTGAATGCAGTTTCTGATGCGAACAGATGTCCCCATTCTCTCAGATAACACAAAACAGACAGGACGTAAATACCACATGAAGGTAAACAAGCCTTTCTGAGACAGTGAGAAATAAAAGTTAAAAAAAGAGAGAAAAAAGAACTATTCTTTGATCACAATTTGCCATTTATGTGCCGTGTATTCAACCCCCTTAAAACATCCAAGGTGAACGCTTTGGCTATTCTTTGTGGACTTTAATTGCATCTTTTCTTTGGTAGTCTGTATGAAACCGGGAAGTCTTTGCTACGTGTATCAGAACTTTGTTCCACCAGTGGAGTTATGGGTCAGAAAGTGTGCATGTCGCAAAGGTAGTCACATCAAACATTACAAGAGCTACAGGCTGAAAGTGTAATGTAATAAAGTAGTTACTTTTGTTTCTGTTTTGCCCAAAGTTCAACAAACTGCTTTCTTTTTGTCCGTGTTGAGTGCGCTGATAGGTGAGATTCAGTAGCGGAAGAAGTAGCAAGATCTTTTGCTTAAGTGTAAAACTACTGTGTTAGAAGTAAAATTTTTACTTTTAACTTTTTTATTTAACTGAAAGCACATGCATATTAGCATCAAATTATACTTACACACATTTCTTATCTTACCTATAGTGCTATTTATCATTGTTTTGGTGTGAGTTGTCTAACATTGGAGATATCAGCCTTAAAGATGTCTGCATCCTCTCAAATGTAGTGGAACTAGATGGCACTTGGCATGTGGTGCTCAAATCACAAAAAAGCAAACAGACAAAAAAACATGGAATGAGCATGACGAAACACAGCATGAGATGTAAATATTAAAGATGTCCTCTTCCTGAGCCAACGAGGCTGAGCTGTAACGTTCAACACATTCTCTCTCCGACCTCGTCACATACTGACATTTGGTCATGGACTTTCAACGTCCAGATATGACGTGCAAGGTATCCTGGGTGCATTGGTTGTCTGGGACGCTATGTCAAGTTCTGCCTGTTACATGCATTGTCTTCTTTGAATATACACATCTGTTTAGACAGGAAATTTAATGTTTACACACAGTCTCTTTCAGAATAAACGCATTATGTTGGTACAACACCGCATATTAATGTTTTTTTTCCCTTTAAAAAAAAAAATTGTGGTTAGGTTTAGGAAACAAATACACATGGTTAGGTTTAGGCAACAAAATCACATGGTTGGGTTTAGGTAACAAAAACACATGGTTGGGTTTAGGCAACAAAAACACATGGTTGGGGTTAGGCAACAAAAACATGTGGTTAGGTTTAGGCAAAAAAAACATGTGGTTAGGTTTAGGCAACGAAAACAGATGGTTGGGTTTAGGCAACAAAAACACATGGTTATGTTTAGGCAACAAAAACACATGGTTGGGTTTAGGCAACAAAAACACATGGTTAGGTTCAGGCAACAGAAACACATGGTTAGGTTCAGGCAACAAAAACACATGGTTGGGTTTAGGCAACAAAAACACATGGTTAGGTTGAGGCAACAAAAACACATGGTTGGGTTTAGGCAACAAAAACACGTGGTTATGTTTAGGCAACATAAACACATGGTTGGGTTTAGGCAACAAAAACACATGTTTAGGGTTAGGCAACAAAAACATGTGGTTAGTGTTAGGCAACAAAAACACATGTTTAGGTTGAGGCAACAAAAACACATGGTTAGGTTTAGACAACAAAAACATGTGGTTAGGTTTAGGCAACAAAAACACATGTTTAGGTTTAGGCAACAAAAACACATGGTTGGGTTTAGGCAACAAAAACTCATGGTTGGGTTTAGGCAACAAAAACTCATGGTTAAGTTTAGGCAAAAAAAACACATGGTTGGGGTTAGGCAACAAAAACACATGGTTGGACTTGGACTTGCGCTGCCTTATTTTCGTTCTTGCCCCGCTGCGTTTCCCCTGATGCCGCCGGGTGCTGTTAAACTATAATGGCAACCGGCTGCGTATCATGCTGATGTTAAGTTACTGCCCAAGCGCAGGATTTTCGACGACTTAGGAGTGAGAGCAGGTTGTAACATTAGCCAACTCTGTGGTCGTAGGTGAGCTAGCAGTAGACGCATGCTTCCTTCTGCGCAATGACATACTTTTAATGGGTGTAGGTCGGTAGAAAGAAAATAGTTCTTGCATGAAACTGCTCACAAAAAGGTCTGTTTTCTTGACTAATGGGGTTGTGCTTTGTGCGCCCTAAGATAACACTTTTGTTTTTTTTGCTCCCATTGTTCACAGGTTAAAGATCTAAGACTTTTTTTCATCAACTCAATAAATATATTTCTGTCAAACTTTGGTCACACCTTTGTTAAAATCCATGTTAGTGTGTGCCTTGGGATGGTCCTAATAAAAAATTGTGCAGTGTTATTAAAATATTAAATATTAAAATACAGAAACACTAATTTGGAAGAATATTGTGTATTCCAAAACAGAACAAATCCATTGAGGCATCATAACCATCTTTCTAGAGGTCAAAATCTTTATACATTTTTTCATTCTTTACATTGAACAAAGCGGGTAGATTGGCCTACTACAAATAACATGTCAGTGCTGGATAATAGTTTTTACATCTGGACTGTATGATAAAAAAAAAAAAAAAATTCTGAATATTAAAATACACTAACACTCAATTTCCCTCATTCTGCAAATGAACAAAGTTGAATGTTTCAGCAAAACTACCAAAACAGAATGCAGTTCATCCTACCTCTTTCCACAATTTCTTTTTTTATACCAGCTACAAGGTATTTGCTCACTCTGGAACTGATGTAAAATGCGGAATGTTTATGGAATGTTTGGCATGAAAATGACAAGCTTAAAAATAGCCAGAGGCCACTGTATTAGTTAATCTGTCTATATACGTATATACACAAAAGACCATTTCTCACAAATATTGTTCACAAATCTGTCTAAATCTGTGTTAGTGAGCACTTCTCCTTTGCCGAGATAATCCATCCCACCTTACAGGTGTGGCATATCAAGATGCTGATTAGACAGCATGATTATTGCACAGGTGTGCCTTAGGCTGGCCACAATAAAAAGCCACTCTGAAATGTGCAGTTTTGCTTTATTGGGGGGGTCAGAAAACCAGTCAGTATCTGGTGTGACCACCATTTGCCTCACGCAGTGCAACACATCTCCTTCGCATAGAGTTAATCAGGTTGTTGATTGTGGCCTGTGGAATGTTGGTCCACTCCTCTTCAATGGCTGTGCGAAGTTGCTGGATATTGGCAGGAACTGGAACACGCTGTCGTATACGCTGGTCCAGAGCATCCCAAACATGCTCAATGGGTGACATGTCCAGTGAGTATGCTGGCCATGCAAGAACTGGGATGTTTTCAGCTTCCAGGAATTGTGTACAGATCCTTGAAACATGGGGCTGTGCATTATCATGCTGCAACATGAGGTGATGGTCGTGGATGAATGGCACAACAGGGCCTCAGGATCTCGTCACGGTATCTCTGTGCATTCAAAATGCCATCAATAAAATGCACCTGTGTTCGTTGTCCATAACATACGCCTGCCCATACCATAGCCCCACCGCCACCATGGGCCACTCGATCCACAACGCTGACATCAGCAAACCGCTCACCCACATGACGCCACACATGCTGTCTNAAACTGCACATTTCAGAGTGGCCTTTTATTGTGGCCAGCCTAAGGCACACCTGTGCAATAATCATGCTGTCTAATCAGCATCTTGATATGCCACACCTGTGAGGTGGGATGGATTATCTCGGCAAAGGAGAAGTGCTCACTAACACAGATTTAGACAGATTTGTGAACAGTATTTGAGGGAAATGGTGTTTTGTGTGTATAGAAAATGTTTTAGATCTTTGAGTTCAGCTCATGAAAAATGGGAGCAAAAACAAAAGTGTTGCGTTTATATTTTTGTTCAGTGTATATACTAACTACAGTTCAATGTCCATAGTTACACTCCACCACTGCAATTAAAAATATCAGGTGTTTGCAGATGGTATAATATAAAAGGTATTTTTGGGGTATTGTTTTGCCTTTAGTTGATAGGACATTAGTAGGACATTAGTCCTATTAGTCCTTCTACTATGGTCTCCTATGGGTAACGTAGGTTAGAATTGAGCCTGCAGCTGCTACGGTTAGGACACAGCCTTAGCACATGGGGTGCCTGATCTACTAGGTGAGCTAGTGGGCACCCCAGGTTTTAGCAGTTTTTAAGGCGGTATCAATGTTTTTGGTTTGACCTCAGGTTGATACTACAGTTCCAACCTGTCGCAGTACATTCAGCATTGTGTGGTTTGTCCTCCTCTTTGTTTACAGTAACATTCCTCTGAGCAGTATGGAATTAACTGAGTGGAATTTCAAAGCTTGTCAAAAACAACTAGTCTGTACATCACAACCTTCATGTAGCGACAAATCGACCATGTGTATGCTACATGAAGCACACACACACTCCGAACCATTTAACGTGTTTTACCTCATTCATACAGGGAAACTTTCAAGTTCATACATTCTTTTTACTATTTTTCTCTTTATTTTCCTCCTTTCTCTCTCCTCCATCAAGAAGACGTCTGTCCTTTAATGAGCTTTTATAAGCTGAAACCATTCATGCAGCTGCAGTCAGAGTGCTTTGGCCTCTCCTTGAATGGCAGGAGAGATGGGATGAGTGATGGATTTCACTTTCCATACACACAGCTCTAATCCGCTTTCATACTTTATTAAGTAAATAATTTTTTCCCCATAGCACGTGACACTGTTTCTGTTTTTGGTAATGAACAGGGAAAAGCCCAAGATCACAGGTTGTTATCTAAAGAAAATGGGCTTTGTTATCTCGAGATAAAAAGATAGTAATGAAAATGAAAAGGTTGTCTCCTCTTATTAGGCTACTTGTAATGTTTGTCAGAAAGCAGGAGGGCCCTGCCAGCAGGCATAGATGGTGTCTTGACAACTATAGCAGCTGATTTTAAGTTTAAAATTATAAATCAAGGAGTACCTATTGTCTGTTTGTTCACCCCCTGTGTGCATACAAGATGACGCTGTTGGCTCTATTATCATAAACCAAGCTGTGCGTCTAGATGGCGGTCTGGTATGCCTTGAAAAGTGCATCTGGAGCATGCCAAATGCACTTTGGTAATTTTGTAAACAGACTTCTTTGGTGCACCTTTGACCTTTCTCATCATGACACACTAACAGTCTGGGAACCCTGCAGGGTGTTTTCCTCCAAGGAAACTTGTTGTCTAGAACTTGAGATGGGCATTATTGTTAAAGTTTAGTTTTAAACCTGAACAATCTCTAACACATCATGTTGATCATCACAGCCACAAATTAACTAGAAATATCGGCCCGACCTTACAGTTAACATCCATGTCTGTGAAAACATGGATGCTTCACACACATCTTCAACCTCGCAGCACAGAAGATCTACGCAATCAGCACAGTTTCAAGATTAGTGTCACTAATTCAGCATCTGAACAAATGTCTCCCCTTCTGTCCCTGAGATATGATGCTGAGTAATGGCCAGAAAAGTGTTTTTACAGAACATTATGTCGTCACAGTGACCTTTGACCCTTGGGTATGAATCATTTCAGCATTTTAGCCTATTAGATATTTGTATTGAGTTTTGTTGTAATTTGCACAAGAATTCTTGAATTATGGCCAAAAACATGCTTTGTGAGGTCACGCTGACCTTGACCTTTGACCTTCAACCACCAAAATCTAATCAGTTAACTGTTAAGTCCAAGTGGATGTTTGTGCCAAATTTGAAGAAATTCCATTCCATTCGTTGAGTCCAAAGGGAAGTTTGTGACTCCAGCTATGGCTACCGCTGGTGTGGAGGAATAAAAATGTATTTCTTCTGCACATTAATAAGCATGTTTGAGACTGACAAATTGGAAACAGTTCACACAGTTCCAAGAAAGACTGTGAATCACTTATAACTCTCAGGAACGTCCATTCCTTCCAGTCTTTCACCTGGTGTCTCCATGCTAAACATCCGTTGCCCAGGGTAACAAGATTGGCCAAAATGTTGCCTGGAGCTCTACATTTTTAATTAGAATACAGGTAGATGTGTGGCTGTGATGAGCAACATGATGTGGTAGAGACTGCTAAGGTTTAAAACTTCCTGTACCGAGTCCTAGAAAAAAATGTTTTCCTCTGAGAGAAACTCTCCTCGGGATTCCCAAACTGTTAGTCTGTCATGACGACAACAGCCCTGTGATTAAAGGGAGTTAAAGTACTGAAAGCAATGACTGTCACAGCCTCTGATGCACCCACCTATAATAATGCGTTCTTTCTGATTCCACCCCGTGCCAAGGTGCACCACAGGTACACCAAGGGATGCCTGGCCATGAAATTATCGAAGGCATATTTGACATGTTCCCTGACTGCGCCTCTTGCTTCACAATGACAGAACCCGCTGTATCTCAGCGCCAGTGCTTAATAGCGCACAACATCACTCCAGGTAGAGACTGAAGTTGGAACAGATATCTGCTGCCTTCGGATGGCTGTACAGAGAGTGGCAAATGTTAAGGAAAGGGAGTGAGCGGCGTTCTAAGGCACATCACAGAACATGAGTGTTGATAAATAATGGATACTCCTTGATCTGACATTTTTACCATATTTTGTTTGTTGGTAAAATTCTGCACTAATCCTTTAGAGAGACTCAGGGTGCTTTCAGACCTAGAGTTCACTCCCCTTGGTCTGAATCAGGGACTAATTCTGTCACAAAGTTGCATAATTGCCTAGAGCTGGTTCGTGTTCTCACGGCAGCATTTACAAGTGGACCAGATCAAATGCCTTGTGTGAGAAAGCTGCTCTTGATTGGTCAGAATTTCCATGCAGGAAAAATCCAGGAAGTAAACCAAACGTTGAAGAAGAGAACACTTGCAAGATAAATGTGACACTTTCTAATGTCACAATGGAGGGACAACTACGCAGGTTGATTTTAGCGCTGGTCATCGTGGACTATATTGCAGTCATTGTTCATTTTAGTCAAACCATACAGTTTGAAAACGAGGCGCGGCTCCAACTAGAAAACAATGTTTTGATGCATTGGATGTGCTGAATGTACATATTAAGGTAGTACAGGAGGAGGTGCACATTAATAATCCTCCAGGACTGTAACATGCTCATGTTTAACCCAAACAATGTGTCACGTGACTGCAGTTGGTTCAGATCGAGGTTGGAACATGTTCTCACCACAAACAAACCGCACCAGAGTTTGTACGTAACCAGACCGAGACCACCTCTTCAAGAAGGTCTTGGTCCAGTTGTTTTAGTGTGCATCTGAGTGTGATTGCTGTGTTCACACCTGCCCAAATGAACCGCACTTAGGGGGCAAACGAACTTGAGTTCAATTGAACCGAACCACACAAGGCAGGTGTAAAAGCACCATTAAAGGGGATAGATATAGGTTTCATACTTCCCAGCCAGTAGGTGTGCGACACCTACTGGCTGGGAAAACAACAATTATTTCTCTACTGTAATTATTTTTCAGGAAAATATAGACTTTAATTCTACACCTTTCTAGATGTTCTGCGGATGTACTATTTTTGAAAAAATATTCGTTTTGATGAAACAGCTATACATATGACCTTTAAACTAACAACGAGCCAACTTATTTTCTCAGAACTTGATATGATAACTTGGTTGAAGGTGATGTGTAACAGATACATTGGATTTTGTTTCATATTTTTGTAACAAAAATGAAATATATTTTATACCTTTTATAATCCAATTGAATTTTTGGGGTCTCTTTGATTGAGTGGGCCAGCTCTGAAAATTCACAGTTTTTCCTTGAAGATGATCCACCACAAAAGCTACAAGTAACTGAAGGATTGATGTGACACTTCTACTGTACCGTGTTATGATCATATGAATGTAAGAATTAAAAAAAAAAGAAAAAGAATTCACTTAAGTGAATTTTCAGTCCAAGGGCACAAAGAGTCCTGTTGTTTACTGGGCTTTCACATGAATGGGAGACAATCCTCTCGTGGAACCTTGTCCCTTGAACCTTGAGCAAATTGTTTCCATTTTTAAATGCCACTTAATGCATCAGAAATACATCACAGCCTGCCCCGCTAATGGACACTGAACTGGTAGACGACTGATAAGAAAATTACAAAAATGCAACTTTTTCAAAAACTTACACCCCATAGAAAGGATTCCCTTTTACACAACTCACTCACAGAGGGGAAAAAAAGTATGTTTTTTTTTTTTTTTTTAAATGACTTGTCCTTGAGCAAACAACAGTCATGTTTTCCTGACATATCTGAGGAGAGGAGAGGGCAATTGTTGCCAGACACTTAAAGGAAGAAGCATCGTCTTTGAATTGCAGTAAAGAAACATCTAAAAACCATGACTTTCTGTGTCAGTTTTCAGTGCTACACACTTCTGATTTGATCACTTACATTATTACCTTTTCATTATTTTGTTGGGTAGTGGCTTGTTTCTTATTTGCTATACAGCATTTTTTTTTAAAAAAAAGTTTAGGACCTGTCACAAAACCATTTAGTGACACACATTTTTCCAACAATGAACCCGCACCCACCCCCTCATATGAGGTTGAGGAATGGCAATAAGAACAGCAACATATTAGTTAATAATAAGAGTAACGGCTGAGGTACATTGATATAAAGCAAATGGGAGGAAAAAAGAGTGACAAATACACTTTTAACTAAAATAAATAAACAATAAAAAAAAATCGAATTAAACTAATTTAAATCAAATTAAATTAAAATAATTGTGTATATATAATAATATTAATACAAATATGTTAAGGACAAAGTATAGGCCTACATGTATGGGCCGCTGCAGTGCTTTTTCAATATTCTGTCAGAATTAAAATTTCCATATAGCACATTCTTAAAGAAAAACAATATATAGTTACATGTACAGTACATTAAGTCAATTTATGCTGCTATGCAAATGTAGTTTTGAATACATAGCAGCATAAGCATATTCCATGAGTATTCCAGATTTCTACAAATATAATAATTTAGTCTCGTTCAAAAAAGTTAAGGTTTTGTCAATCTCCATGATTACGCAACTTTTTCCAAAATGCCCTCCTTGGCTAAGATCCTTGAGAAGAATTTTCTTTTTTAAATCAATGTTATTTATGAATTCCTCCTTTTACAAAAAATTTCAAGGCTCACCACAGTACTGAGACTGCTTCACCCAAACTGACTAAAGACCTCCTGTTTGCTGGTAACTAATGAAAAAGCTTGATCTGAATTTTTTTAAGGAGTGTTAAACCTTCATGCATGTTTTATCAATCAGAGATTGATGTTAGGCTGGTTGAGTTTGAATTAAATCATAGTTTGTTGATAGAAAATGACATGGGCAACACAAATCATTGTGGTGTTCCCCAAGGAACAGTCCTCAAGCCTTTTGTTGTTTCAAGAGGCTCTTTTCCATTTAGAAAGTAGCTCTTAGGTATCAGTGTTTGTGACAGATACCTGAAATAGATGGATATATATGTAAATGAACACAATAGTTGGACTTCACTGTGGGATTTTAAGGCTGATCATAGTTTAGGTTGTGAACATATTCTGTAATTGTCAGTGTCTGCGTGTTGTCACTTGATTTAGGGTTTTTGTTTTTGTAAGAGCCATTTAAGCACACATTTACATTTGGTCAAGACGTCTGTGTTGATAAATATCATACAGTTTATGATGATGTTTAAGTTTACACAAAAGTTTCTGTATATTTTGAATAGCGCACAGTAGTGGACTATGTTAAGGTTTTGTTTATATTTACTTTATTTCTGTGTTAGAATACAAGCACAAGTTATTTATGACAGGTATGGTGTCATAAGACTGCAGAAGACTGTGTTGGTTTGGATCATAAGTTTTTGAGCGTGTTATGTAGTGTTAGTGTATAATAACTGGTAATATGGTGAAAACGTGTAAAAATAGGACATTGAGTCGGTAGACAACTGTTCACGAGAACTTCGCCTGCAGCTTTATATTCATCCCGGTAAGTGAACACCAGCCTCCTGGGTGAAAGCCATGACAGCAGCCGACTGCACATCGTGCAAATGTGAAAGGATGGCTTTTTTTTGTCTGTGTCTCTTGTGGATGTAGCTGCCAAAGTGCCGGTATGCGATAACTTCAGCATGAGACCAGGTTGGGATGATTAACTCATTTCACTGCGGGATTCAGTGAGCCTTGGGTCAGCATATGTCTAACATTAAAAATTAAACCAAAATAGTCCAAAACAGACAAAGCTATCATAGCTCATTAGTTGTGTTGCACTATAATCTTTTATTTATTCAGTATAAACTGCTCCATAAAGGAGGCATAACGTACACTTTGATGGTACAAATACAAAAAAAAACTTGTGTGCTTGTTGTCCTGTTAGCACCTGGACTAACTATAGCTAACTCTATACAGGAGTTGGTCTACCAGCTGCAGTAGTTGGCCGACTAACCCTGTGAGTAGCTCCTGCTTCAATCAAGTCTCTAGTGTGACTTATTTCCTGTTTGTTTTTGTTTGAATTTTTTTTAATTACAGTGAACTCTTTGTTGACTAAATTCATTGATCGTTTTAATATTTCCAAGGGGATTTGTTGATAAAAAATGCAAAGATATATGAGGCCCTATTGTTATTTTAAGTGGATAAACCTATAAAGAGTATATTAATACATTTCAAGTCTTATGTTGCATACTTCCCTGAAAATGGTGTTCGGTCCTTTTAATTAGGTGGTTGACACAATTGTATTGTTTCTTTTTATCTTGTCCTTGGGTCAGTGAAAGTTTTATTTCTTATTTTCTTTATTAAAGTACATTAGTTTAGCTCCATCTTCACATAATTAACATAAGTATCAGTCTTGTGATATAGGCAGGAAAAGCCCTAATTAAAGATCCTGGATTTGTGTCTCTACTCTAATATTTCAACTCTGTTTAATGCCAGGCCTGGCCTAACACACACTTTGCGCATTGGTGTGTGTGTGTGTGTGTGTGTGTGTGTGTGTTTGATGTGCATGCCTGTGTGTCTGCCTGCCTACCTCTCTGTCTGTCTGTGGTCTGATAAAGGAGTATTCTGTATTTCCGTATTGTCGTCTCCCTCCTCTCCTTATTTTCTGACCTTCTATTGTGAGTTGCTTGGAGACTGACTGAAAATAAGCGCTGTCCGACTCTTTTTATACTTCCCTCTCTACCCTCCTCCATTCATCCTCCCTTCATTTATCCTACCCTAATTTCCTCCATTTCTCAAACCCTCCACTCCGTCGTGTCTGCCTGTCTGTCTTTGTTTCTGTCTTTCTCTTCAGATATCAAACATGCTCTCACTGTCCTCTAGTATTCACAGCACCGAGTCATCCTCCCATACAATGTTGGTGGTGTCTGGGTAATGGTAATGGGATGTGTGCGCACACACACACACACACACACACACACACACACACACACACACACCCTTTATTCACAGCTTTTCATTGTCCCCTCACTCTCATTCAACTGAATGTGAGACATTGGCCTTGGGATGGATGCGTGTTAGACCCTCTTTGCCCTGTAAAACATTTGATTTCTACCTCTGCCTAGATGTGTTTATGCACATGCAACAATCGCTTAAATTGAGTCTTTACAACTAAAAATTGAATTGATCAACCCCCCAGCTGAGTGGCCGTCAGCGTTTGTATACCAATACAAGCACCAGCTATAGTGCGATTTGATTGATTCTCATTTGTCTGTTGTCTGTTTTGCACCTGTGTTGCTGGGAGTGAATGGGAGGAATATGTCACATAGTGATCTTTCTCCTCTTAACAAGCCAATTTATCAGGTGGCTCCTAGGTCCTTGGTGAACGTGGGTCTTTTCATTACTCAGCCTCTCCCTCTTTTCCTCTCCCTCTTTATCTGCCAATTCAAAGAAAACCTTCAACAGGGAAAAAAAAGAAAGAAAGAAAATCCTTATCATAAAGAAAAAGGGAGTAAATGACAAGAAAGGCAACGCTCCTTTTCTTCAAAGCCAGACAATGAAAAGAGGGTGAAGATGATTCTTCTTAATTAAGGAGCGGGGGAAGATATAGCTAACAAGACAGTTCTAATTAAGAGCATCCCTGCAAGGTGACGAGGTGATGCCGAGAAGCGGGAGAAACAAAAAATGTTTTCATTTTAGCATCCAGAACTGCAGAAAGGAGCAAAAGCTGAAATGCGAGAAATGTTCATCAAATGCTTTGCTTTTGCCTTGCATAATTACCGGTTTTGTGTCGTTTGAATGGTCCGGATGACTTCTTAGTGACTCCTGGGTGATGGAATATATTCCCCCCCCTCCAGCAAGTGTTGGGCCTGTTTCTTCACCCGCCGAGCCCCGGAGCCTGACACCTGGTAACAAGAATGTAGCTGCTACCCCTTCTGCCTTTATCCTCGAGACCCATTCAGCTAATCAACGACGGACAGATAGGTTAGATAGAAAAGGTATGAAAGAAAAGACGGACGGGCTGAGGAGATGTAGAGCAGGATGGATAATTGAAATTATATGTGCTGTGATCAGGAATTTACAAAGAAAAGAGCATCCTAATTAGCCCGTTGGGTTAACGTGTTTACAGCAGATTATCTTGTCTGGTTTCCCTCCAGCTGTAACAGGTTGTAGTTGTTCAGATGCCACTTGATGATAACATTGATAAAATTATAGCAATGTTAGCAAATAATGTTACAAAGTGATTTGGACAAAAACAAAGCACTGAGTAAAGAAATTGTAGAAGAATACAAGAAATAAAACACAAAGAGATTAAAAAATAAAGTAAAACAGAATTAGAAATTACGTATTTTTGTATCAGTGACCCATTTTTTATTGTTTTGGTTGAATCAATTAGTTTAATGAATCTTTGACTATGAGTTTTAAGTGCCAACTTTCATCTTTAAGTGTGTTTGAGAAGGTGTTCACATCTATACTGGGTGAACAGTGTGGTTTTAGGACGATGCAGCAGGACAATGATCCTTTACTACCAAGGAGGGTTTAATGGTCCTAACACAGTGCAATGTCATTGTCTCACCAAGTCAGTAGCCTTAGGCCCTGATCACACAGGAGGCGTTTTAGTAGCTGAAGGCAGCCTTTTATAATTGTTTTTAATGAGAATGACTCTTTGCTCGTGGTTTTTACATTGCAACACGCCACACATTTCTGCACTCACTTTTTGCTACTCCTTGAGTTGAATAAACTAAAACTCGGAGCGGAAAACTGCCCCACGTCATCTCTTTTGTCCTCATCTTTTTTCCCCTTGTCCAATCGGATGATTTGAGAGGCAGGCCCTCTGTGATAGTCACGACAACATGTTTACAGTTGGTAAACAATGGAGGAAAAACTGGGGGTAGCAGTTGCTGGATACCCAGAGCTATACGGCGTGACGATAGATAGCAGGTTGTCAAGCTGCCTCTGAGTCATCCTAAAATATGCCTGGAAACGGCCATCATGGAGGAGAAGCTCCTGGACCAGCTGGTGGTACTCCCCATGACTATGGAGCTTTATCCCTATCTTTATTCAAGAGAATGGTCTATCAGTTTGAGAGCATTATTTATTGATTTCACGTTCAAAAACCCTGCTCTCGCACTCAAATAGCCTCTGCTTGCGCTTGGATCTACTCTGTTTCTGCTCAAACTGTGTGCTCGCACTCAGATACCATGTTGCTTGCACAGATTTCCTGCTCGAGCTTCGGCATTTCTCCTCGCGCTCAAACTGTTTCTGTGCGCTCGCGGAATTTCTGCACTCAGATTTCTGCCCTGCGCTTGGATTTTTTTTGTGTAACAACCCTGTCAAAATCCCCCAACCAATAGAACAGATTTACTGTTGACCAATGAAATGATCCCTGCCTCCTTGCAGGCGGGCTCGCTTTAGTTTTAGAGCATCCCGTCCGGGCGGGTACTCTTTAACCAGGTTCATCCACACCGGCTCACTATACATTATCCCTTATATATTTATTTTTTATTTATTTTTAAGCAATATCTCACGAGAGGGAGTGATGTTGTACTGTATATCATCACGGCTGTGATTCGGTCATAGACATGAGGCCGCAGGCCGAGTGCCGAAGACAGTTACAGCCGTGATGATATACAGTACAACATTATGACCTCTCATGTGATATTGCTTTTATACAACAGTTCAACAACAGCTTAAACAGCAATGCTGAGTAAGGAAATGTTAACAAAAGGCGATGAAATAAATTATTTAAGTATGTTATGTAGCTCCGCGAAAA
>NC_065517.1:14761760-14833387 GCF_006386435.1 Epinephelus moara
CTGAGTGCGAGCACACAGTTTGAGCAGAAACAGAGTAGATCCAAGTGCAAGCAGAGGCTATTTGAGTGCGAGGGCAGGGTTTTTGAATGTGAAATCAATAAATAATGCTCTCAAACTGATAGACCACTCTCTTGAATAAAGATAGGGATAAAGCTCCATACATGATCCACGCTCGTTTTTAGGGTCTCATGTACCCACACAGATTAATCGTTGTTTTTTTTTCATTTTTCCAGTTAAATTCTCTGGTTCCAGCTTCTCAGATGTCAGAATTTGATGCATTGGTATAGGTTGAAAAAATCCATATGGATGTATCCCTAACCCTAAATGAGTTAACTGTTGACCCCCGTTTCACTGTAAACCTTCACATGACCTCGGCCTGTCTGACACACACAAACATGAATGCAAACATGAATGCACACAAGCAGCTCTTCTCCAACCTTCACTTCCTTGTTCCTCCCATGTTCCTCTGCTGCCCTACTAAGGTTTCAGTCCTGCCTGCTTCTAACTTAGTGCCTCTCTCTCTCTCTCTCTGTCTCTCTCTCTCTCTCACACACACACACACACACACACACAAAGACACAAACACAGAGGGCCAGATTTCAGGGACATTTCTAACTTGGGTACATGAGATGTGAGCAGCCACATGACTCATGATTCATGAGGACGCTCATAGAGCTGTCACACTGGAGGCAGGTGTCTCTCTCTCTCTCCCTCTCTCTCTCTCTCTCTCTCACACACACACACACACACACACACACACACACAAACACACACACACACACAAGCACACACACACACAAATGAGAAAAATGGAGACTGACCTCATCCCTAAACACTGCAAGATGGTGGTCGGATGGCTGGCAGAAGAGTCTTGTTGCCAGTCACAGGACCTAAGTCTAACACACACACACACACACATAGATGGTCTTTTCTGAATAGTTGAGTTGAAACCCGATCGAGCTGGCAGAGCTACAATATCATATTAAAAGTTATGACTTGTCCTGCTGATAGACGCCTCCTCTGTTTTCTCTGTTGCCACCATTTACTCACAGGCACCCATCAGCGCCCATAGGTGCTGCATCTTAGCATTACAGCTTTCACTGCAACAGACACATGGAGGTCGAAGACATTAAATCAACTGCCAGGTAACAGATGAGGCAATAGTAATTTGAGCTACAGTGCATGTATGAAAGCCCTTACACTGTTGTAAAATCAAGCCGTTAGCATGATAGCTCACAAAGCTAACATTGCAGCTTGGAGACATTGTCATAGCACATAATAGTAACTAAATAGGACATATTAAGAAATAAATCAAACATGTAAAAATATACATTTGTGTGCTTTAATTTGCAAGTGGTTTTGAGTGCGAGCATTAGAAGGATCATGTCTCCATGTTTAGTTAGAGCGATTATGTGGTTGAGGAGATTATTTATAAGCTGTTGGTCTTGATGAGCTGGAGGTGGGGTTACATAAACATACGAGGCTGTTGGTAATAATAGAAGGAGCAGTGAAGATCCTGCAGCCAAGAGACCCTCAAAGGAGAGACAGACCCTGAACAACATGTAATGTTTGTGAATTATGTTAGTTTCATCAATTAAATTTATTTTATGTGTTTTAATGTATTTTTGTGCCCTCTGTAAAGCACCTAACCTAACCTAATTTAACTTAAATAAACCTAACACAACTGACTTCCATAAACCTAACTCAGATGAATTAATATAAACCTAACATAATTTAATTTAAATAAACCTACACAAATTATGTACTTCAACAATATGATAAACTGATTAAAATGTGCCTTACGCTTCCTTCTTACCTCATGGTTCAACAATGCTTGCTGAAAAACAGGGTGTGGCTCTACTGCAGTCCACTTTAGCTGATGTGGAGCAACGTGACCCAATCAAATAAGTTTGTGCATTTGGGTGGAGTTGGACAACAATATTTATAGATCTAGGCATTCTAGAAAAGTTATGTGTGTGGGAATGGCCGCGGGATTTGAACGGGTTAAATAAACCTAACTCAAGTTAACTTAAATCAACCTCACGTGGCTCAACCCACTTTAAAACAATTTAGTTAACCTTATTTCATGTTAACTTAAATGCAGGAAGTAGCCCAGGGTATTTTCTAATTTAGCTAAATACATCAGACTTTCAGCTTTCAGTGATCTCAATTCTAGTTAACTATGTTTTATACATGACTGCACACATTTTGTATTTACTATGCATATATAATATTTAGTTTATACAGTACCTATAATACGTATAAAATACAGTAGTATTGTATATAGCAGTCCACCACTTACATATTGAGTATTATAACATTCTTTAAATTATTCAACTATTTTCGTACTGCTCTATAGCTGTGACACTTAAATTTCCCCAAATGGCTTCACAAGTTCATCTTCATTCTTACTTATCTCATTCATATGGAAATGATTTGACCTTAATTTTGTAATGACAAATATAAGCATAAATTACAGTAATAAATAAACAGTCAAATAATAAAATAAGAGGTATCCTTGACAACATGTGAGGTTATAGAAATATTCTCGGCTGTCAGATTTCATGCATGTTAAGCATCGGTATGTGTGGCAACTTTCGGGCATGAATACATGCACGAGAGGAAATATATTTCCACAGAATTTCTGCATCTCTCCACACAATCAAACTGATGTGGAACAAGTAAGCATGGAGGATTCAGTGTCTCAGATTCTCATGCAGAAATTAACTGTGACAAGCTGTAAATTCCTCCCCCCTCGCTGTAGCTCCAGAATTCCTCGTTTGCAGACTGCGCTGTTGACTTTTTATGGAGACACCAACGGAGGATTTGTGTCAGGAATCCGTGTCACGCAGGGCACAATCCGACGAATGTGGCACAGTTTTAACACTGCTGCTAAGGTTTCTGGGGCTGAACGGTCAGCCTGTCCTGACGCTCATCTGCATTCTGTTACATACAGTTTACACCAACTGCTGTTAAGTCAATGTTAAGCTGCTACCGTGTCAGTTATATGGACTGTGTAACTGTGAGAGACCAAGGGAGAGAGGGCACACAGCAGCAGGCTTAAAAATTACAACTAATGACCAGCAAGAGAGTATAATGTTGTGCATTTCCTAATCTTTTATTACAATTAAAAATATAGCTGAGATTTGATTGATTCATGTAAATGCCATGCCTCATCTTCATTATAAAGGAAACATTTTGGTTAAATTATTATTACTACTGTTTTTTGATTAAAAAATTCCTTCCTATTACATCCAAGAATCAATCCCAGTCCCTGAGTGCATGTTATTTAAACGTGACATTTGTAAGTCCATACTTATTGAAACATACAGTACATTTTTTACAGTTTATAACAACTGTATTGGCTTCTTTTTTTTCTTTCTTTTTTTAACAAAATGTAAGATCCACCTTAGGTCTATGAACTCACATAAAACATTTGCCTGCTGTTTTCCATGTGTAAACTACAGCTGTCAAAATAGTGCTTTCATTTCGATGAATTAATCATAGGAAAAATAACGCCTTCAAAAAAATGAACGCTGATTAATCGCATTCTCTGGTGCCCTTTGACCCTTTGCGTCACTGAAGGCCACAGTGGCTTTGTTACATGATGGAGGCAGACAAGATGATGCCGCTTGGCCCCATGAATGGGAGGTTTACATTTAAAAAATGCCCAGATGGAACTGTTGATAGGAGCGATTTCTGCATTAAAAAAATGTTCATATCATGTGAGTACTTAAAGTCTGAAATATCACCTAAAGCATTTAGCAGAAAACCTGGAGGTCCAAGCTAGCACGGTCTCTGATGCTAGCGCTAGCAGTCAGCCGCGTCAACCACACACAACCAGGCGTTCGGACGCAAACTGAGTAAGTCTGCCTATGACCGACCGACTAACTCCTTCACAAAATGGACTGATATAGACTGCAGACCAGTTTCAGAGGGAGAGGACAGGGGGACGATTGTGTCCAAAATCCAGCAGCTTTATTACGAAACATCTGCCAAAATTCATTTGAACTGGAATTTTTTAAATACTTTATCAGCTAAAGTTGATATATGTCATTAACTTAGATTAATTAATCATAGGGCATGTTATTAATTAGATTACTTCTTTAAATCACTTAACAGCCCTTGTGTAAACTGAAAACAAAGCATTTGATAAGATGACTATATCTTACAAGTCTCACATGGCCTCATATTCACATATATCTCATAGGAACAGTTTGTTTATGTCTTTTTCTTTATTTAATTACCTACCGAACTAAAACTGAACATTCTCTCATAATGTTGTGTCCCTACTAGCTGGGTATCAGGGATTTAAAGGATTAAGTGTTTTTATTTAAATCATCTCTGCTTCAAAGAGTTAACAGTAAAGAAAGTGGCATTCATACAGCAAAGAAATGGGCATTTTTGGAATAAATATTAAGCCTGATATGATGGTGAAGACTGTAACTGAGCAAATATTCATACCCTTTTCAAATAAATATTGTCTCAATTTGTCTGACGAGACTATAATGTTTCTGTAGCCTTTGTAGGACCATTACTTGTTCTCAGAAATCATAACATGAGGCAAACATTAGCTCACAAATTGCCTCATACGACTCGATTATCGGAATATTCTTTCAATTTTTCTGGTTTACAAGTGTCTTTTGGTGTTCATGAAATTGATAGAAAAAGAAATTTACTTCATATTTTTCCTGATTTTTGTGACATTTTACTTTAATTGCCGCTGGATATAAACACAGCTCTCTAACCCGGTGATCAGCGTGATAACAGTGAAAGCCGGGAGAAGAGCTCGCCGGTCTATCCATGAAGATTCTCAAGATTCCCTGCAGCATAGCAGCCGTGCTTGGGAGTGTTTCTGCAGCTTGTTAAGAGGGGATGCCAGGCATGGTTGTGCCTGTGTATATTTTCATTTAGTCTGAATGCTTGGCACACTGGAGCGGTAAACGGAGAGGCAAGGTGGGCATAGATGGCATAGTTACTTTGCACTTGTATGTGATGAAAGAAAACATTCATTAACAGATCTAATTTACATTGCTCGGAGAGGCAGCGTGGGGGCGCGTGGCTCTGCTGAGGGTCTGTGATTAACACCAACACACACACACACACACACACACACACACACACACACACAGTAGTTTGAAACAATAAATTGTTAAGATTCAATACTCTCGCTTTCTGTTACTGACCTCAAGAGTTTGTGGAAGGTTGTAACTGCGAGCATACAATACCACGAATAGCTTAACAACATTATATAATTTACAGCAGCACACTTTGACCTGGACTCACAGATTTGTACATTATCTTATACTGTAATATATTACAGTAGGCTACTGTAAAAACAACATACAGGTATTATTCATGTCTGTATAACAACCAGGAAAATGTTAAATATCATATTTATTCTCGGATGTTTATTACAGCCACTGAACATGACTTTTGTTTGTAGATAAATAAAAGAGAACACTGCAGTATTCTCTATTTTAATTTTATCCGTGCGCACTAAAGAGCAGCCCCTTCATGCACATGTTACGAATCCATTCTTGTGATTTACACAACCCCTTATTTTCCATGTGTGTTTGTGTGTTTGTACACTTGCGTTTTGGCATGTGTGTGTGTGTGTGTGCATGTCTGTTTGTCCGCTGAGCACCTCTTCTCCAAGTATGGTCACTATGAAGCAGAGCTGTCGCTTAGGGGCCTTTGGTGGAAATTAATGAGCGACAGCCAAGGGCAAAAAAGAGGAGACAGCTGGGCCTGTCAGCACCCAGAACGGGAGCAGCAAGCACCCAGGGGCCCGACAAGGAGGAGGCAAGGGAGCAGAGTGAGAGGATAGGACCCTCAACATGAAAAGTCATGTACCGAGGTGGCTACGTAAGATGAGCTTTATCTCGGTGGGGAATCAATAAAATGTACTAAATCTTGAAAAAAAGTACATCAGAAAATACAATATAAATGGAGACTGATGCAAGTTTATGGGAGTGATATTAATACTATTATATAACCTTCAATTAAACATAACAGGAAAAGAATTAAAGGGTCAGTTTACCCAAAAGAAATCATATTAGCCACACTACTAAATTGGAGATAAATTAAGAAACATTCTTGATTTTGCAAAAAAAAAAGGTCCAAAAACAATTTTCTGTGAATTATCCAGAGTAGCATGGACACCATTTCTGAAATATTCTGAAAGTCACTATTCAGTTTTGTAAGCACCACAAAAAAACAGACATCCACCTCCATTTTATTGCACTGGGGCAGAGTATTTTTATGCCTTAGTAACAGTGATAGCCGCAGCCTGAGGCATTATGTTTTCTGTACATTTGTCCCATTCTTGTAAACGCAGTATTTTAAAGCCTTGAGGAATTTTTTTCAAATTTGGCACAAACGTCCACTGATTAGACTTTGGTGGTCAAAGGTCAAGGTCACTGTGACCCTACAAAACATGTTTTTGGCCACAACTCAAGAATTCATTCACTAATTATGACAAAATTTCACACAAATGTCTGACAGGATAAAGTGGTGACATTTTATATCTAAAAGGTCAAAGGTCAACCTCATTGTGTCATCATAATGTCCTTCAAAAACAATTTTCTGGCCATTATTTGACGCCAATCTTAGGTGTCCACCTTTAAACTGTGCTGATCGTGTAGATCTTCTGTGCTGCCGTGGGAAAGATGTGTGTGAGGCATCCATGTTTTCACACACATGGATGTAAACTGTAAGAGGAACTTGATTGGTTATTGGAGGCACAGAACTGCGAGGCAGTAACTGTAGTTATTATGTTGCCTAATGTTTATCTAATTCTTCATTATGTTTTTGGCATTGGCCATTTTGTGTAAATAAATAGCTTTATTTTATCCTTTTATCCTCCTCTAAGAGTGTTTGTGATCCGGGCTGAATCTGCTACATGAGATTAATTAGTTTAAAAAAATTGACTTAGCATTTCAAGTAAACAATTTCCTCCAGTAGTTGTCGGTAGTTGAAGCCACGCTGCATCCTATACCTGAATTGGTCCTTTATGCATTGCAGTCGTGTGCTATCATCTAAAGCGCATGTCTTTTCATGTGAATGCCTTCGTAGCCTTGTGTCAGAGAGCTCTCTTTTTCATGGACTGGTAATGGTTTCTATGAAGGCAGTCACACAGAAAAGCTGTTTTCCTCCTTATGACACAGTAAGTGTTTTTAAAGTTTTGTTGAATGTTAACTGCACTGAGTTGTAAAGATATAAAGAGGAGAGTGAGGAGCGAATGTGAATGCTTAAAAGAAAAAAAAAGTAGGAACAAAGGCAAAAAAAGGAAGGCAAGAATTAGGGAGAGAAAGAGACAAATTTCAGCCGTGATCTGCTCAGGTATGTCTGTGTGTTTCTGTGTTGCTGCTAATGGCGTTGCATAGAGGAGGTGTTGAAATAAGCAACACACTGGACAGTTTAGAGTGGGTACAAGAGCAAGGATAGTCCACGGTCTACATGGGTCACACACCTACAAAGAATTTTGAAGAATTTAGCCTTAAGATTGGTAGTAAGTTTTTCACTTATCATATTTTTACTAATATTTTCCTATTTTTTATTTATTTTTTCTCTGTGGTAGCAGCAGGCTCTGGTGCTCCTGATGTGGACCCCCATATAGGCAGGCAGGAGAAAAAAGTGCATGTCATTACTGTTCTAAGCCATGTGCAAATGAAATAACAGTTTTCTGGTCTGCCAAAGTGCTCTGGTACTGACTTTAGGACAGTGATGCTCAACTTACATTGACCTTTGATAGGCCGTCAAGTGCCCCCAAACCATTTTTTAATTCACAATGTCAATAAACTGAGTCACACTGAGATTTCTTTTTGTACTTTCAGTTTAAATAAGTTGCCAGAGAGCATTTTTAAAAATAATCAAAATAGAGCTTGTTTAAAATAAGTGCAGGGGGAGGATCCTCCACACCACGGACAGACTAAAACTGGATTTATATGTGTGCGTCAGCTCTATGCAGAGCCTTCACCATAGCCTACACACGTGACCTACGTCCTTGTGAACATTTATTCTTGTGCGGTGGTGTGTCTGTGTCACTCTGCAGTTACACTTCCAAAACACTAATCGGCAATGGGGTTTCTGTGAAGTGCTGTAAAGTTTAGTTGATTTGAAACACACCTAAAACACACTTTAAACACAAGTACACTAATCAGCTTCACTGTAACTCTCAGCATTCACAGACAAAGCACTTGTCTTTAGCTGGACACATTTTCTCCACAAATACAACATGCTAATATTTCTAGCACACGCCTATGGCATTTTACATTGTATAAATTAGCCTAGAGGCTGGCAGACTTTTCCTCTACTCATATGAAGCCAGGGACAACAGCAACATTTCAAAAAAGGTAAAGTTACAAAATTCGGCTCCATTACAACTCACAAGGTTCACTGACAAAACAACTGTCTTATACTGAACACATTTTCCAAACAAATACAACATGCTAATGTTATTAGCGCAAGCTTTTGACATTTTACAATGTATACATTAGCCTAGCAACTAGCGGAGGTTTCCTCTGCTCATATGAAGCCAGGATAAATCACACATACAAGACTTACAATGCTATTTACTGGAGGCTTTATTGTCTTTACAATTTATTGTTCCGTATCTGTGAAATAAAAGTAAATAAAAGCTTTGTTTCAACTGAGGGAAATGGTGTCGGTATACAAAAATAGACTGATGCAGTTTAGGTGAATTTTGTGGATAATGTAACCTCTCGTAGACCAGACTTCAATAGCACAGGTCAAAGTATGCATTATTATTTTATTGTTATTATTATCATCTATTTTGAGAAAACAAGCACTGTTATCTCACAAAAGGTAATTTTGTCTTATTTATATCCAGATGTAAATCAGAATATAAATAGTTAGCTAGTTCAGGAGGTCAACTCGAGCTGCACTAATACATACGCACAAATCATACGTCACTCGCTATATGTCATCTACAAACACGTCTTCCCAAATTGGTGGTCTATTTAACATGCAAAATCTTCCTAGCTCTTCCTTTACATTGTCTGTGCTGCTGCTGCCCTGCATCAGTACTGCTAAAGGGGGGAAATAATTATTCACAACTCCCCAATATCCCATGTAAACATGTCTGCAGGGTGCCATGGGTCTAGACGCCAAACCCTGACTATGTTCTGTTGTTGAAATAAACATCTTAAATGTGAGTTGTCTGACTGAATAGTGTGTGTTTCATTATAAGCAACAAATGCAGTATAAAAATATTTGGCAAAAGGCAGAAAAAGGTCTTTCCAAATTTTGGATCATATGCTTGGATATTCAATGCTCAGTGAACAGGGCTGCGATTTTCTCAGTTCCTTAGACCTTAGTTACATAATAGGGGTTAATGTGGATGTTCTTTTGATTTGTGGTATCATAAGCACGTTTTAGGTTTCTACAACTTTGTTTTTATCCTTTACAGACAGCCAATACTACCTGGTAAATAGAAAACACTGGAAAATCAACAATACCATGATCGATCCTGGAAAAAGTTTGGCTGGAATACGATGAAAAGTATATTTTTTAGTAAATGTAGGGAAGGATTTGTAGTAAATGGACAAAGAAAATGTAAAAACACAATAGTTGAAGTCATATAATATTGTGTAAACTGGAACTAAAAACTGACATGCTGAATCTTTTCAAGAACTTTGGATTCATCATCTGATATTTTGATTTCTTTGATTCAGTAATTACATTTTAATTAACTTTCTTTGCAAAAACAAAGTCTGGTGTGTTAGCAGATGAAAATATTTAAATATGTGTTCACTGGGATGTTAAAACAGCATTGCCTGCACTTGCCTTAAATTTTCAGCCAGTGGATTTTAATCACCATGACGAACTCGCACAAAAGTCCGATCCTGCCAACAAGCAGTCCCTGAACCTTCAAGGTTTTCTGTTGGAAGGCCATCGCAGTAGTTATTCTTTCAAAACCACCAAATAATGAATATAAAAATAAAATAAATGGATATTCAGACACACTTTCAAAACACTGCCCTTGCTATACCCGGTGTGATAATAAATTTAAATTAATTCAAAATTAAATGCTTATAAATTGTGAAAAGGTAAAAATAAAAAAAAAATAAAAAGTTAACCATTGGTTTTGGCCGGTCTTTTCTGTAGTCCTAAAATGAAAAATAGACTGTTTGTAACGTGCTGTAAATGTGTATTTTAATCAATAAAATACGGATATCTGGGGAGTTGATTAAAATGTTTTTTGTGTTTTGGGATCTGCGTGTCCTGACTTTGAATTAGAAAGAAATTACATTTTCAGAAATGAACTACCAAAAGTTTAAAAAAAAAAAAAAAAAAAAAGGAGGAGGAAGGCTGTGAACTGTGAAACTCTTGAATCATGTGTTTAGAAGAACTGTACATGCTTTCTTCTTGATGTCCTTTTGTTCATATTCTTCTTCCTCTTGTTCTTGTCCCTTTTGTTAGCTCTTGCTGCTTCTCTTGTAAGTGTCCTTCTCTGCTCTGTTCTTTGTCTTCCTTTTCTTGTTCATGTTCTTCATCTTCTTGTTTGTCCTGCCCATGTTCGTCTTCTTGTTCATCTTCTTTCTTTCCTGTTCTGGTTCTTATGCATGTTCTTGTTCTTCTTTGGTTCGGGTGTTGCTAATATTCTTCTTTGCTCCTTGTCTTGCTTATGTGCTTGCTTATCTTTCGCTTTTCTTGGTCTTGCTTATGTTCTTATTCATGCTCTTCCTTGCTCATGTTCCTACTCTAAGTCGTGTTCTTCTTCTCAGTTGCTCATGTTCTTGTTTGTGCTCTTTGGTTTTGTTTTCTTTAATGTTCTTTGTCCGTGATGTTGCCTATGTTCTTGTACTTTTTTGCTCATGTTGTTCTTCTAAGACATGTTCTACTATGTTGCTCTTGTTTGTGCTGTTGTTATGGAACTTCCTTTTCCTTGTTTTTGCTCATTTGCTTTGAGTTCATGTCCATCTATGCTCTTGTTCTTGCTCATTTTCTTCTGTTTTCTTGCTCATATTGTTCTTTCTTGATTGGGTTTAAGTTGTGTTGGGTTTAGGGAGAGTTGGCTCTGTTTGGGTTAAAATAACTGCTTTGTTAAGATGAGAGGTACATTACTGT
The DNA here is from genome assembly GCF_006386435.1 of Epinephelus moara. Taxonomy (NCBI): domain Eukaryota; kingdom Metazoa; phylum Chordata; class Actinopteri; order Perciformes; family Serranidae; genus Epinephelus; species Epinephelus moara. Next base: position 14,772,855 of record NC_065517.1, read on the forward strand.
CTTTGTTAAAATAATAATCATTCGGTTACTGTTAGGAAACTATCATGGTTATGCAAGAAACCAAAACTGACTGTAGGAAATGTGAAACAAACACTGAACTGTGTCAAGGTCTGGTGTTCAGTACGACCACTTTGTCACTCTATACTACCTCCTCTCACTTGAACCCAGATAAATATCATGATTGAGTATTTATTGGAATGACTGATGTCATTTTTCTTGGGAGGACAGTCTCATTATTGCTCAAGTTCTTTTTTCTTGTTTATGTTCTTCCTCTTGTTCCCTCCTACTGTTTTGTATTTATTTATTTATTTATCTATCTATCTATCTATCTATCCTTAAATCCACTTTTTCATTTATACATTCCCATCCCATCTTCCCATCTTTTAACAAAATGTGCCTTCCCACAAGAAAGTTTAAAATCAAGACTGGAAAGAATGTTGTTGTCTACTTACACTTTTGCCAGGTAGTGAATGACTAGTATTGTGTAGCCAGAACTTCACAGCACTGTGGCGGCGCTAGAGAAAGGTCTAGAAGCACCCATTATCATTCTGGTATGAAGGGGAACGCTCTGGGTTGTTTGTATTCCTCTACAATAACAATAATAGTCTTGCATAGTGCTAAGCCCAGGATACAGTGACAGTGGCCTTGCAAAACAGTAGCATGAAGATTTTGGAAGGAGAGGAGAATGCAGCTAAAATAGCTGCCCAGTGGCAGGCTTATACCCACTGTTTACATCCAGTGAGTCAGACTAGAAAAGGACAATATCAGTATGATTTTAAAGGGACACTTTAATGATTTTAACCAGCTTTCATCATAACCATGTGGGTAGTATGTGTAAATGAACTACAATAAACTTCTCTCTGTGTTGCCGGCACCAAGATCTCCCTGCTTATCTCTCAGCTCAAATGCAGATTTTCCCTGGCTCTCGGGCTGATGGCCAAACTACAGATTGTGCATCGTGTTTTTGTATGCCCACCACTGACACAAAGAGTACAGAGGCGGATTGAGAGGGAGACCCGCCCCTCTCTGTCTCTATAGCCCTTTTAACCCAGAGATCTTACTATAGGACTGCTACGAAGTAACTTCTCGATGCGGCCTTTGCAATTTTAGACAGAACCAAATAACAGCGGCATTATTCCGCTCCAGCATTGCAGAATTAAAAGATGTGTGACAGTTGTGACATGTAACCCAACAGCAATGGCCTCTAGTGTGACATGTAACACGTGCAATGGCAGCACTTTATAAACAATAACAATGGTATAACATGGCAGTAACAATCATTTACTGACCCTGTTGTAGGGCAGCTGGTCCCGACCTCTGCTCTGAAGCAGAATGAGCTGCTGGAGCTCATTGTTTTCTCAATTTGTGGACATTTTCAGCTGCTGTTCTTCTTATTTGAGTTAGCTGCTAACTGCTACCATTTACTTTTTAAATCTCACACAGTGGGTCGCACACATAAAACGTCCCAACAATGGTGCCCGTGATCCCAACCTGCCGACTGTCACATTTATACAGCCATCGTTTCGGAGCTGTACCTCTGATGTTGCCTTAAAAGTGCCACAACTGTGCCCCCCCCCCCCCCCACCCCCATTCACAATTGGACCTTTCAAAATGGCAAGGTGGCATAATGGCTTGAAATTCCCGCCTTGAAGATGCAGTGTAAAAGGGGCTTATCTTTTTCTTTCTCTCAAACTCTGAAACCAAACTCTGATCAAACGGTAAAACTATGCAGTGCTGATTAAATACAAACCAAGATTTTGTTACTTTATTGCCTATTTCTCACCGAGAATGTATTCAGAAACATATTTTAGTGCATTGTTTAGCTGTAATATGAGAATCTGTGAACAAGAAGTGGGTGCCATACTGTGTCCTTTACTGTAAAAATGGAGGTTGAAAAAACTGGGATCAAACTGTAAAACTCAGCAGTGCTGATTAAATACAAGCCCAACATTCTGTTACTGTGCTTCCTATTTTTCACCTAAAATGTTTTCAGAAACAAATTTGAGCTTACCATTTAGCTATAATTCAAGATTGTTTGTTACCAGCCAGCTGCCATATTGCGTCCTATGTCAAAATGGCCAAGCTGCACTATGTCACCCACAAGCGGGAGTGTTCACTGATCTAGTGCGGCGCAGTGCATTCTGGTACTTGTAAGTTTTCTACTTCTTGAGCAAAAGTAAATGCCACAGACTTTTTTCCTCTGTTTTCTCTTGTCATGCAGCAACAATTTCAAATATACTTGAGTCTTTCTACTGCATAAACAAATAATTTTATGAAAAGACCATCTTTCCAACTGTGAAATACTTCTTAAGTATGTGCTTCCATTTTTCATCAAAGCAACACCTTTTTTTAAGATAAGGTCAACTATTGCATTGTTCTTTTTAATAGCCTGCTGAAATAAATCTGATTCCTAATTATGCTGTTCAGATTCAGAGAGCAGGGAATGTGATAAACACAGTTTTAGATTATTCAAACTAATGTTTAAGCATTTTAGAAATGCCACATTATGACAAAAATATTCTAAGTATTAGAGGACCTCTGCGTTTGAAATTTATGAAATAGAGGAGCACACATGCACACAGAAAAACAACACATTCAGCACATACTGTAATGTAATATACTCATGTTGGTTATTTTTCAATAAATCCTGTGAGTTGGATGTCAGGCGTGTCCAAAGAGCTGACCAGTTGGATGAATGGGGTAGTGTAAGGAAGAAGAGGGAGTGTGCTCACCCACACATACATGCACACCAACACACAACGTCATTGTGTCTTGATGTAAGTGACAGGTGAGTGTGTGTGTGTGTGTGTGCGTGTGTGTGTGTGTGTGTTTGTCTCACCACTGTGCCACAGTTGCTGCTTTACAGAGCTGTTGGGGTGTTTCAGTATAGTAGCCTACAGTACAGTACAGTTCAGACATTTGTTGAGATAATGCCACAGCAGATTTTGCTTTACAGTTTACGTGATTGTCCATTTAAGTAGTATAATCAATAATGCAATAATGAATTTACAAGATGGGTGCATTAATTCAATGGAGAATCCTGTTGTTACATACACATATTATGTACACTTATGTTTATTATTGAGGTCAAAGTAAGTGGTGCTGTTGTACTGGACTGCATTATATTGAAAGGTATTTCTAATATTTAGTCTAACCCTTTGGGGTAGCTTTACGGATGAAGAGCTGAATTATAAATTGATTAAACTTGCTACAGCAATGTTTAAAAATAAGACCTTATGTTTTCTCAGTTTTTTTATACTTAGTGTGTCTGTATGTATTGTAGTATGGTGGGAAATGTTATAGTTTGTTGTAAAAAATGACTATTTTAAATTAATATTTTTAGTGTTATTATATTTGTGTTTTCTCTTTGACTTGTACTCTTTCCAGATACCAGCACATGGCACCTAAATATTAACAAAATGTCAAATAGCATTTTAGTTGGACCGATTTAAGTGTGTGTGGGTCTATACAATAATTTTTACTGGAAAATCTACACACTGCAAAATAGACACCCACACACAAGTTAATGCCCATACATATAAGCACAAACATCTTAACATACACAGTTAAGGACATCTGAATTCACACACCAACACACACACACACACACACACACACACACACACACACACACACACGTCCTTGGTGGGACATTGGTAGACTAGTGAGAAATGGAGGGTCATGTTCGGGTCATCCTCATCATGCGGCCGAACAAAACCTGCACACTCCTCCACCATGGAGGAAAAGAGAGAGGTGTTGGATGAATGAGCTTGAACAGGATGGCCTCTAACAACCACACACACCTGCTCAGCCTCTCCAACACGTTTACCCACAGTATATAACATATCAATATTTCTACTGTATTGTTGTAGAGCTGAAACATTAAGTCAATTATATCAATGAATCAAATCTGACTGAATCAATCTGATTATTTTCAAGTCATTTATTAAGGATAGATACTTGATGTTGTCTGGCTTTGATTTCTTAGATGTATATCTGTTTTTTTGTCTGTTCTGGACTGCAGGTTGGACAAAACCAGACATCTGAAGATGTCACTTTGGGCTTTAACTGCTTTCTGATTTAATTAATTACAGCTTATATTGTATTTATTAGTTTTAGAATATTAAAGGAGAAGGGAATCCTACAAACTTTAAGCACAAAATGCAGTGAAGAATCTACATTTTGTCAAAGACTTTAAAACAGCTATGTAGTTTTGGTGCTAAAAGAGTTAAGCAATTAATCACTTTTCCGAAGATGAACATGCAAGAAAAATATGAGCAAGGTTCACAATAACAGGCAATACTAAATTTTAATCTATACCAGTAGAACTTAGAGATAATCGTAACTTTATAATCATCATGATCTTAATCTGAAAAGAACAAGCTGTTAAATCTAGTTAAGTAAAAAACACTGTATTTCCTCCCGAAAGGGTACAAAGTTATATAAAATGGAAAAGTAAAGTTCAAGTACCTCAGTTCATACTGATACATTCTTAGTTACTTTCCACCACCACTTATGAACGTTTACAACCTTTTGTTGTTAAACCCCCCTACTGATTTGAAATCTAACAATCGATCACATCTGCAGATTCATTCTTGTAACTGTCGTGCATGTACGACACAAAGCAGCAAGCTAGCTTGAAAGATGGAGACACATATACATTCAGCAGCCGGATATATTCACATTATCTTGATTTTGTCGGGAGGAAACATGACAAGAACATTATTGCTGCAGGTAGCGCTGCTATGACTCTTTCCACTGCAAACGACATGACCTCAAACCTTCCAAAACACCTACTATGACCAACTAGAAATACACTACCAAAAGTGAGCCCTCTGCGGCCACGGAGGATGGTTGTAGCCCAACACTGGCTTAACAACCAAAACTGAAGCTTGTGGCTGGATATGTGGATATGAAATGTTGCCTATCTCCATAAGGACTCTGTCATTTGGACAAATCCTTGAGGAAAATACTGGTCACAGGCAACATAAGACACCCAGGGAAAAAAAACATTTGCAAGCCATTGAGCCTTAGTGGCACTTACCAGAGATGACCCTGACATTAACACAGAGGCGAACATACGGAGTCTGACTTTAAAGGAGAAAGGATGCAGTTACCAGTGTTGTGGGATGTAATGGAAAAGTATGAAATATAAAGAGTATATAAATAGTAAGAGTGGTGTAATAACTAACTGTTGGCCAGGAGTAATAAGTTAAGTAATAATATTACTTTTTAAATGAGTAATACCATAAACTTTAATTAAAGCCTAGTCCCAATTAAACGCTCAGTTTAATTGGGACTAGGCCAGTGTAGCTACACATTTAGACAAATAAAAGCCTGTCTCAATTAGAGGCCTGGTCTGGTTGCCAAGCAGTTCATTTTTATAGAAATTCTTTGGATATATAAAACCAGGTTGCTGGCTACCCACTTGAGCTAACATTAGTTAGCTAAATCACACATACAAATATAAATCTTTAAACTTTGTCGATATGGAGATGCTATACATCGTTAGCTTGGTTAGATTCTTCACAATTCAGTTGTTCAGTTTCCTTTACTGAAACCATGAGCACCAGAGAAGACCGAAATTCATTCGGATTTACCAGCATGATGAAAAAACAAGTGGTGACTCCCTTTCTCTGAAGCCGTCATAAAGTCAAAATATGTGTCTGTTCAAATAAACAATGTGAGTCCCGAATAAAGGCCTGTTGAGCTCAGTGATTTAAGCAAATAATAGTCTCTATATACAGACTCTACATTCAGTGAATGTAGAGTCTGTAGGAAAACCCCAGAGATCTTGCCTCCAGAAGAAGAGCGGAAGAGCCCTGGTTTCCGGTACTAGGCTGTTTGTAGTCCGCGTGATATTGACCAATCACGTTTGAGCCGGCTGCAGTTGTTGCCAGGTTAAACGGTCCGTGAGGTGAACTAACGAGGCGGAACATAATTGGCGTCACTGCAAACTCTGAAGCCATCGCAATGGTCAGCATATTTACTTATATATAAACGGAAGTCGGAAACGGAAATTTGCCTCCTCCGCCCAAATCAAACCGGAATGCCAAAAAATAGGGGGTCTGCCCCCAGAGGCTGTATCGCCGTCTGCCGGAAGTCAGACGCCAAATACAGCCGATGGGTTCTGAGGAATGAGCAAATAATAGCCCGGGCTACTTATTGAGGTAATCAGATTTGTTCAGTAACAAGCCTAACACTGACCTCATCTGCTATTGCAGCCGCTATTGCAGAAGTCCAAATTAATCTCACCACGTTAACATACTGAAAGCAGCATTAAGCATAAAGCTGCTCTCACATTGCTGTGTGGTAACCTCCCTGACAACTGCCTACCTGCAGAGTTCCTCCAAAAAGCAAAAGCATTTTTAAAAATGGCTACTGCCGCTACAGTCTACTGCTGTGATGACGGGCAGATTTCTACATATTTGAATTTACCAGTCAAATGAAATTTGGTGGTAATGTTATCCCAGGCCCAGTTTTTCTTCTGGTTCTAGGTTGCTAGTACCGTAACACCTAGTATTTATGCACCAACATTATCAGTTCGTCCACCTTGTCTTCTTTTGCTGCTGCAATGTCCGCTACTTGATTGACCAAAGCCAGGGGGCAAATGCGAGAAGTTCAGCATGGTGAGCTCTGTGCGGTAGAGCAAAATCTGTTCATGTTCATGTGGGTGGCAACCGCTTCATTCTCTTACCAACGTGCTTGAAACCGCTTCTCCTTTGCTGCCTTCCTCTTATTGAAATGACTGGAGGTGGTGTGTTACCGTGCAGTGATGTGAAAGCCCCACAACAGTTGTGGCTAACAAGACGTGGCCTTTATTCTGATGTCCCCAAAGGCAAACTTTACATTTTTCCCCCTCTGGGTGGTATAAATCTATGTCCATTTTTCATCCACCTAAAATTTTTCTCTAGTTTGTAAAGAGCATTGCAGCCTCATGGGGCTATTACAAGGGCTTTTAGTATTTTAGTGTTGTTTAAATAACTCTTTGTTGTAAAGTGAGGGGGTCCAGGTCAAACTCATGGTGGGACATTGAGATATTTAAAATTTTTAAATTTCTAAACAACAGTCAAATTCACAGGAGCTTTTCCTCTCTGGTGTTGAGGAAACTGAAACAGTACTCTGTCTTTCTTTGGGTAGACATAACACGAGGATCAGCCACAAGCATGTGGATCTGGACACATTCCAATATGACCACTGCGTGTGTGTGTGTGTGTGTGTGTGTGTGTGTGTGTGTGTGTGTGTGTGTGTGTGTTGCACATTTGTTAAGTCCTGGCCACACCAGAGTCAGTTTTCCACTCATGCTCAAGCTGTTAATTGCGTGCTAAAGAGCACGGATGTTCTGGTGTGTGTGTGTGCAAGACGTGCTTGTAATCATGTATGGTATCACTCACAGCCAGTGAGGTTAATCTGGGTGCAAAAATTGTCTCTCATTTCAGGGTTTCTTTTGTCAATCTTTCTGGAAATTAAAACAAATTGTTGAGGTTTTTCTTTACAAATTGTGAGCTATATTTGAATCAGTATAAAGTAATTCTAAACTGAGATAAAATTCAGCGACAATGACTATCTTAAACTGAACTTAAGCATCTCATTGTTGGTATCCTCTTACCTCTTCGGAAAGTATCATTAAACACTGTTAAAGAACCCAGGGCAGTACCTAACTTGGACTTGACAGCTGTGAGACTTGACTTACTTCACCCCACTGGACGTGTTTCTGCTCCACTGTGGCTGCTGCAGGCGACCTTCCCTGAAGTCTGTGAAGAAGAAGAAGAAGAAGAAGAAGAAGAAGAAGAAGAAGAAGAAGAAAAAGGAAGAATGCAACCATTTCAATAGCAGCATAAACAATGCATTCAATTGAACTGCTGTGATCAGTGGAGGGTGAAGTAAATTCACACAAATGTTTTAAAATCAACTTTTCCCTGCAAATTTTGCCATTGGCTGATAGCAGACCATCTTGACACTGACCTTTAAGAGAATGGAAAGTCAAAAATTAATATATACTGTGTACTGTGGCTTTTTAACCATGTTTGACTTTTATTTACAAGAGCAATAGCTTGAGGATAATTATGAAATGGTCATTTTAGCCTCAATACAACACTTGCCTGGGAAGCAGAGCAATCTGCAAGCTCATCTCCTGTTGGCTCTGGCAGATGTGTGTGGTACCCCTCTGCTTTGGAGACATTTCCAGCAACTTGAGATCTGACGCCTCTGGTGTCACCAAAGAAACTCTATAACAAAAGATAACACATTAAAAGCTGTGCCCATGGTATGAAATGGTTTACACTACTGGTTTCCAAAGTGGGCTTGGTCTCTTCTCCTGCTTATCCCCCCACCTTCTTTAAAAGTGTTGTGAATGCCATGTGGATGGATCAAAGCAGAGTCAAAACAATGAAGTCAATTACACAAATTAAAAAGACTCACCCCAAAGGAGCCCTCATTGGTCAGCAACAGCAGTGTCACATGACAGGGGTCATTGTGTGATTGTGTCATTTGCCAACACGTCCTTTATTTTTTTTTAACAGTTTGGTCAAACTTAAATAATTATGGGCTGCTTGTTTTTCTCCTTTACAACAGCAAAAATTAAAACATTATTTTTTTTTTTCCTCCGGGGGGCAACTCAGCCAAAGTGGGCAAATGAGCTGGTGCTCGCGCAACTTTTGCAAGAAACCTACTCACCATCAGGATTGAATGTGAATAACATTTCTATAGTCTGGAAGAGCCGCTTGATTAAATAATTTTATCCACATTCAAGTTAGTGGAGAGCTTAACTCGGCCAGCGGAAGTCTCTAGAGCACCTGCTCTATCAGCCCAGTGATGGGGAAGCAGTGCCAATCACCCAGGTAATTTTAAAATGCAACATTTTTGCACCACTGAGCAACTTTCATAGCAGAGGGATGAACAGGATGGAAATTTGAGTTTCATAGGATAGCAAAGGAATGACCCACCCTGCTCTTCCTATGATTGGCTAGTACTAGTCCAAATCGTTGTTTTGATTGGTTCATATCTACCTTTCATGGTCATGCACCTTCCATGTCCAGATACAATGTGAAAGGTACCCTGGGTGTGCTGGTTGTTGACATTCTGGAACGGCGTGTCAAGTCTTCTTTCAAAATACATTTCAGTTTTCACAGGAAATTTACAGTTTACATACAGTCTCTTTCAAAATAAATGCACTACGTCAGTACAACAACATAAATTGATGTTTTTCTTCCTTCAACAACTAACATACGTGGTGGGGTTTTGGCAACAAAAGCATGTGGTTAGGTTTAGGAAAAAAGAACAGGGTTTGGCTTCATAATCTTACAGGACGGGAACACTGCTCTGTGTTTGTTGGACCCATTCACCACTCATCCTACCCGCCCTACTCGGACTTTCAGCGCCTTTTGTTCTTGTCCCTCTGCGTTTCCCCCTGACGCCACCATGCGCCGTCAAACTATATCGCCAACCGACTGCGTACCATGCTGACATTAAAGGACACCTTTTTTGTCAGTGTCTGATGCCACAAGTTAGTGCCCAATCACTGGATTTCGATGACCTCAGCGTAAGACCAGGCTGCAAATGTGTGAACAGGGTGCCGCCTCCAACACTGTATCCACTTCTCCCTATACATCCATGATCTCTGCAGGCTGTAGTCTGTTTACATTCTTCTGTTACTCAGTGCTACGTCACATGTTTCGTTGCTCTGATTGGTCATAGGTCTATCCAATTGCAACCAGGGGCATGCCTGTCAATATGACAATCAAAAATGAACTGATAGTTTCCAAAGTAACTTGTATTTGCCATTTGGTCCAACAGTGTCAGGCTAAGCCCTCTAATGGCTGTAATAATTATAACAAGATCAAAGGAGGAAGTCAGGTGATTTTATTATGAAGCTACATGAACTATCGCCTTTGCGCCTAAACCTAACCAATCGTAAAACCATAGCATTTTCACATCATAAAACATATCTACATATTTTTCAACAGTAATTTGTAATGGTTTTAGAAAGCGCTGACAAATGATGTCATCCAACTGATAGGGGTGTCAGGCCAGAAAACACTAAAGTCCATTGTCCATTCTAAAGGCCATGGATAGACACATTCATGTCTCAAGTTTTGTTTTCCTGGAACAATACAAAAAATTAAAATAAAACAATGTGCTTCTGTACATATGTTGAGAAAACAACACTATATAAAAACAAAAGATTCAAATTCCTGGTAATTATAATGATCAGCAACTGATTTTCAATTTGTTTTAAAGTTTTGTGACTTGGACTTGGGCTTGCTCTGAATATCGCTGCCCCTCTAATGTTTGTTGCTGTCGTTAGGGAACAATTTCATACAAAGAGCACACAACACCTGATTCTTGCAGTAACCTTCTCTCAAATCCATCAAACCAGTGAGTGACAGCAGAGAGAGGATGCCAAACATTCCTCATTGAACCTTGGCAGTTCGAGGTCCATCATAGACACAGATCGATGGTTGAATAGTGCCTGTGAGATGAGCTGAGCTGCACTTCAATGGGAGATATTTTGGGTTTTAATAGCTTCTCTGCGCCACTTGTGGTGGGGAACAGGTGCGCTGGTTGTTGGAGGGGTCAGCCAAAAGGACGGTCAAGTGCCAGAATGACACAAAAATCACAACAACAGATTATTAACGCAAGGGCAACATCCACAGTGACAACATACAAATGTAATGGTTTTATTAATGTACAATTTTTTTTTTTTTTAATGTTTATTTATGGACTGACTGAACATGCCTGCTCTCTTACAGCAGTTTACACACAGCTACAACTTATTACTCATTAAAACTTCCCTAACATTTACTCTGAACACTTATGTAGTCTAATTTTGGGTCAGTGCTGGCAAATATCTGAGTTAATTAAAATAACACATATAAGCTCAAGGCGGCACGGTGGTGTGGTGGTTAGCACTCTCGCCTCACAGCAAGAGGGTTGCCGGTTCGATCCCGGGCATGGGAGCCCCTCTGTGCGGAGTTTGCATGTTCTCCCCGTGTCAGCGTGGGTTCTCTCCGGGCACTCCGGCTTCCTCCCACAGTCCAAAGACATGCAGATTGGGGATTAGGTTAGTTGATAACTCTAAATTGTCCGGTGTGAATGTGAGCGTGAATGGTTGTCTGTCTCTATGTGTCAGCCCTGTGATAGTCTGGCGACCTGTCCAGGGTGTACCCTGCCTCTCGCCTGATGTCAGCTGGGATAGGCTCCAGCCCCCCCGCGACCCCCAAGAGGATGAAGCGGTTAGAAGATGAATGAATGAATGAATGAATATAAGCTCAAGAACCCAAAGAGTAACAGCCACAATAAACGGATCACTGTGGCATCACAACATTTAATGATTTCTCGTATTTTACAGTCATTAAGTATGTGACACTGATTATTTTAAGGATAATTTTTTAAAGAGAAATAGAAATAAGCTTCTTCTGCTCAGTCACAGTCAGTAGTTATAATGATCAGTCAGCTGGAGACTTCATTATAAGGGATCAAAGGTTCATGTAAACAGCTCAGTATAAATAAATTGGTGCAACTGAAAAGTCAGTGACGTCTTAAACTTCACATCAAGAGGTGAAAACGTTTGACAGCAACCCGTTCTCTTAGAAATGTATTTATATGCTACTTACTTACGACAAAAATGGCATTTTAAGAGAAACATAATGCCGTCCTATTTAGATTTTTAATTAACATAATAAGGAAATGTTATTAATGAACATATCTGCAAAGTTGCAAAAGGCTGACTAAAATTTGTCTTTTGCTTTCCCACAGTAACCCTTCATGTTAATTGAAGCGTGATTATGTTTTGCTGGTTATGTTTTGGCACTTGAGGCTCTTAAAGTTTGGCAAAGACCATGGTCTTGGTTTAATATGAAAAAGGTCAACAGTGAGTTGAAGCGAGCGAGAGAGGACATGTTTACTTTATTAATATTTAACCAAATCTTTCCTGAACTTGCTTCACTAGTGAAAACATCATTCCCTCTGAACACGACCCAGGCAGTAATTACACACGGAAATCTATCCAAACATCACAAGTTACTACAGGGATATTCAGGGATATATCTCATGGTACAATATATACATTTCTTTAATTCTTTGCCCCAAACATAAAGCTTGGAGACAACATATGCAACAGTTCAAAAGTTTGGAATCTCCTGCCATAACCGTTCAATTCAATACAATCAAATGGCTGAGGGGACGACTCTATATTATTGACTTTTCTTTCATGCTTTTAGGTTTTAGAAAATCCTCTTTATATTTTGTATGAAGGATTTGTTTTCTACATACAGAACAAAACATTGTACAATGTTTCAACCAGAGTGACAACTGAAAGCATAGAAAGAGACAAACATACCTCCAGGCAACAGTTCATTAAGAAAAGAAGAAATCACCACTCATAGGTAAAACACTGGAAGCTTAAAATCAAAGTGTGTGCTGATTTAAACAGGAACAGGTTGCTCTTTCAGTGTCGAGGTCACAATAATGTTAGTAACAAGTCGGGATTAACAGGCAATGTGTTGCTTTAGCAGTAAATGAAAATACAGTCATGATACTGTGAATTCAAATGTAAATTACTGTAAAATATGCAGCAACCTTTTTAATGGGAAAGGTTTTTAACCTTCACAATTAAACGGAGGGTTAGTTTAGGGTTAGCACTCTTGGATATTGATCAGGGAATATCAGCTGAACATACTGACAAATCACTGTTTAAACTTATTAAATCTAACCACTGGGCGGACTGCAGAGGGCCCAAAATATTTCAAGCCCATATGGGCTGTTGTGGTTTAATGGTAATCGAGGGTGAATTACACTTTTCTGGACTGGAAAACAAATTCAAAATCTAAGATCCAACAGTTCATCTTTCGGGACCATTTCAAATTTAAATAATGCATTTGGTTTTTGAATTATACAGTTTTTTATTTGTTACAATAGTTACAAGTAGAAGTCCTGCATTCAAAATTGAACTTGAGAGAGTACCAACATGTTCGCATCAAAATACAATTTAAGTACCTAAAGTAAATGTACTCATTATGCAGAATGGCCCATTTGAGAATGACACATATTAAATTATTGGATTAAAGTTATTGTTGCACCATTCTCGGAACCCATCGGCTGTATTCGGCATCTGACTTCCGGCAGACGGCGATACAGCCTCTGGGGGCAGACCCCCGATTTTTTGGCATTCCGGTTTGATTTGGGCGGAGGAGGCGAATTTCCGTTTCCGACTTCCATTTATATATAAGTAAATATGCTGAACCATTGCGATGGATTCAGAGTTTGCAGTGACGCCAATTATGGTCCGCCTCGTTAGTTCACCGCACAGACGTTTAACCTGGCAGCAACTGCAGCTGGCTCAAACGTGATTGGTCACGTTATAGTCTGTATATAGAGACTATTGATGCACTAATGTTAAGTATCTAAATCTACAATAATAAATCTATGTATTAGTTGATTACATTTTATGATATAAATAATGATATTAATCTGAATCTGCAAAGTAACTCAAGACGTCAGGTAAATGTAGTGGAGTAAAAAGTACAATATTTCCCTCTGAGACGGTGTGAATTAGTAGTGTGAAGTAGCACAATATTAAAAATACTTATGTACCTCTAAATTGTACTTGAGTAAATGTCTGTAGTTAAATCCCACCATTACCTGTACTAAAGCTCAGTAATTGCTGGGTAAGCTGCTGGTGACCTCTGACCTCTAGTAATAGCACCAAACTGGGAACAAACTATTTGACCTTTGACCTCCAGAACTGGGGAGGCCACTGAGGGATTGTGGGACTTCATAACGTTACATTCCACTCATTGGTCAGTTTGATTTGTTTACTCATTTCAATTAGCAGTAGGTGCCAGTTGTTACATTCTTTACTGCGGCTTCAAATACGAGAAAAACTTAACGTCAGCTTCAATAAACACTGCAAAAATAAAATGATCACCAACTATCAGATATAACATTTTGAATCAGTTGTAAAATTATAGCATGAACATGTGGTACTTTAACCTATTGCCTGCCATGCTCACTGATCGGTAAACTGCTCAAACTGACATCAGTTATATAAAAATTTGCCTTTTCTTTCAAACAACAAGCACTGATGATTTTCTGATTGCGCAGGGCTGCACCCACAGGGGAGGCAAACATTAGCCCCCTGATGGCTAGATATAGGCACATTTGCAATGACGTTGAGCCACGGTGGTCTGTGTTGCTGGTGTTATATGGTATGCGATATACACCGATTACATTACTTAACCCACTATCTCCAGTCATGTTGCTTTTTAATCAATACTTACTATAAAACTTCAATTAAAAGCCTAGTCCCAATGAAACTCCCAGTTCCTTTTTCTAACTTTGTGTGGCTGCACATTTTGACAAATAAGCGCCTGTCTCAATTAGAAGCCTGGTCTGTTTGCCAAGCAGATACTTTTTTTATAGAAGTTCTTCGGATGTATAAAATCTGATTGTTGGCTACCTCAAATTATGTGTCCATTCCTTGATTACCCTGCAAGTTATTCATATTCCTTTAGTCCGTAAGTGTCCCCAGATCAAAACAATCAAAAGGGTTTTTCATAAAAATTATTGCAAGTTGGAGTACTGTTTTAACAGGATAAAGTTGTGTTGTGTCGATATGCCGGTTGCCGTAATCCTCAAGTGCTGTCACTCTGTCCCTCTCTCTGATGCACTGTCTATCGAAGCTAGATCGAATGATTCATTATTGATATATTATCTGAGGGCTAATTTTTAAACAATATTCATACTGGTTTAAACAAACAATTTGACAGTATTTAACATTTTTGCTGAGAAACAGTTTTGTGTGAAAGGAATTAAAGGCCTGTCCCAAATATAGGCCTGTTGATTTCAGTGATTTAAGCAAATAATAGCCCAGACTATTATTGAAGTTTTACGGTAGTTGGACGATGGTCGCTACAATTAAAAACTAAGTCTCAGCAGCAGAGTCACAGCACAGAGTATCAGGATCAGAATTTATGTACCACGTGACGAGAGTAAGGAGAGTTGACCAACAAGATGATGGTGAACAATTTGGTGTCAAAGCAAAAGGCAGGGGCCTTAATGGGCTTCCTCGCCTGGGGCGTCCCACAGTTTTAGATCACTTCAGCGACCATGCATCGTATCTCCTCATATAAGTGATTTCATTATCTTGACGCTCCCTTCTTGACATCATATCTGTGCGTACTAGTTGTTTTGTGATTATGAAAAACAGCACAGAAAAGAAAAATGACAGTTAAAGTATTCAGCTTCTGCCACTCCTCAAGTGTCATTAGTGTGAATACAAACTTGATCAAACTCAATGGGAGAAAGGAGAATAGAGTTGGTATATTGATTAGTAGCATGGGACTGAATGGCGCCATTTTGTAACAGCTGCCATTTGTTATCCCAAACATGCCCCAATGCAAATTCTGAACTTTCCGAGTAAAATTACAAAAATGTCAAAAAAACAAAACAAAAAAAAATAAAAAAAATAAAAAAACTGAGGAGCTCTCCTGCTTTTCTTCTAGTGTCTATTTGTCCAGTCCAAAGCATCTAATGACCTAAAATGAATAAGGTATAAAGAAAAAGAATGAAGGAGTGAATTGATTTTTCAAGGGAGCAAAATCCCAAACTGTGTAAGTGGAGCTGCATCAGGTATTCAATATTTAGCTTTAGTTAGATTTGATTAAGTTTGTGGGGCAAAATAATGTTACTGTACATATGGTTTAAAGCTCTGGAAAGTTAGTAAATGGACCTCTGAGTGACGTTTATTTGGCCACACTACTGTTTCCAAGGTCAAGAATGCAATGTTATGCTCTAAATAAGAACAAAAATAATGAAAATATATGGAAAATATTTTTGACATGGTGTCCATTAAAACATAATAGCATTTAAATGCAGCAACATTTCTGTTAAACTAACAAAAATATAAATGTTAAAATGTTTAAGGCTACTGAAGCAACGGTTTTCTCAGTAGATATTTGAGTTAACAGCTTCATAGACGCGACGATTTCGTGTACCGTAATTAAAAGCACATTAAGGCAGAGGTGGAGCTCTGGCCTGTGATTGGCGGGAGGGAGGCGTCAGGCTGGGTGTGTGGAGGGGAGGAGGGTGGAAGGTGGAGGGGGTTCCCCTCGGTGCGCCCAGTGCGTAAAGAGCGCAGAGCGGCAGCGCAGCAGAGAGACCGTCTCCACTGTCCACTGTGTCCTCCACCGCCGGGATTACCGTTTCCTCTCCGTCTGCACAGACCTGCTCTCTAAATGAAGCTTGGTTCTTCTCCGTGATTTCTTCGCCATGAGCTGCCTGGATGTGATGTACCAAGTGTTTGGTCCTCAACCTTATTTCAGCTCCTACAGTCCCTATCACCACCAGGTATGGATCACATACTCTTTATAAACTGATTTTTAAACAGCTAATTCACTTCTTATATCGGCACTGTGAATGTACCGAAAACTTTAATATTTGTTGTGAATTAAAACTCCAACTAAAATTTAATTACATACCCATAGACGAGATTATGCTGCAACTACTGTCCACACTGTCATAAACTATGGATTATATATTTATAAAACTTAATTATTCAACTCCAACAGTCATTAACATCACTTTATATCCTATAAATCTCTGTAAATATAGCCTTCAGTAAATCATAACAACATAAAAAGGAGCCAGGGACTATGCGCAACTTGCGGAGAGGAACTCATCCAGTGCGTAAAGCTTTACATTTAAAGCGAATGTTAAACTTTGTTTTGCGTCTTCGGCTCACTTCGTTTGCATTTATTTGGATATTTATCTAATTTATGAGTCTTCAACTTCACACAAGGGTGAAAAGATTGTTCCTTCTCTTAAGGCTAATTTTAGTGAGTTTAAAGTACAAATAAAATAAGTTATTACCTTTTTAAAAATAAAAAAGAGCTTTATTCAAGTCGAAACTGGAAGATTTCGTGCATTAAAACGTTTCCTGAGTTTGTATACAAGAATTAAAAATGTTTTTTTTAAGTTTTTCCCTGAAGAATTTTATAATTTTGCAGAGCTTGGCTCTTTGGTTTGTGGTCATAACTAATCCACCATAAATTACAAACAGCTCAATCTAAATCTAATTTCTTCCTAATGTTACACTGTAGAGTGAGTAAAGCCCAGCAGTTAGGATTAAAACCCATTTTTTGCCAAGTTTTTCTTGTTGATACCGGTTTTTATAGCACAATTGTAGCATTAATTGCAAAATAAAAACATAATATGGACCTATTCATTTCATTTTTTCATGTCACAGTTGTGACAGACTTCATTCCCGTGAGCAGTCTGAGTGCAGCAGGTTTTTGTGAGTCCTTTCCAGACCTGTTAAAGCTCTTTTTTCACTCTCTTAAAACCTCTCAGTCAACATCCAGGCATATTTCACATAGTGCCAAAACTCACTTTGTGTGTCACCTAAACAGGCTCTGGATCAGCCAGTTCACCCACACTACACAGCAAGATTACACAAGATTATTATTATCAGTTGTTTTGTCATATCAAAATATTTGTTTTTTACTTTAAAGTTCCATGTTTCACTGTAACTTAAAGTAATTTTATATCCAAATAATTTAAGCACCACAATCTGGATTTTTTTTCTCTATTCATTAGCCTATATAAGGAAATAAAAAAGTAAGGTGACAGTGAAACACTTTGTAGGGTTTTAAGTCATCTTGTGCAGCAGCAGTGGGGCGTAAAGTTATATGTTAAAACATCCATAGTACTCTACATAACAGCATATCCATGTACTGCAATTTTATACAATCATACAGTGAAAAATTAAAAGACAGGGGAACTATTATGTGTAACTGAGACTGACATTAAAAGCCGCCAATATCAACATACTTTTAATTTTTTAGAGAAGCCACACCCTTGGGTTAACATATTAGCTTATCATCACCCATGTCAGTTTGTACATAAATAGATAGAAAAGACTTTAGGTGGATTTATGTCCTGCTGCCACACACCTGCTGTGTCTTGAAAAAGAAAAAAAAAAGCTAGGGGTTAAGAGGTCAGTTGTCACATACTGATTTAGGTCTTTACAGTATCTAAAATCCTCACAAATATCTGTGCATCTCTGCCCGACGGGACACACAGTTTCATGACACATATATAAATCTGCATGTGATTTCTTAGAAACTGGCCTTGTATACCAAAATGCAAGATCCCCAGGACAGCGGCAGCCGGCTCGGCCCCCCGGCGATCAAAGAGGAAGACAAGGAGCTGCCGCCGGGAGCCGAGTACCTGAGCTCCCGCTGCGTCCTCTTCACTTACTTCCAGGGAGACATCAGCGCCGTGGTGGATGAACACTTCAGCCGAGCCCTCAGCCACACAACTTCATACCCTGCCTCAAGCAGCCACAAGGCCGTAAGAGGTGTGTGTGTCTTTGTATGTGTGTGTAAGTGTTGTCCCTCAGTGTGTGTCCGTCAGTGTGGGAAAGCTACTGAAAGACAATTCTGACCATCACTGGGACTCTAAATTTCACCGGTAAAACTTATAAAATGCTTTGCATTGGGGAGATTATGGTGTGTTTGTGCTAAAGCTGTGCGCTATTTTGTTTCCTGCTGTTGTGTGTTTGATTTTTTAATGATTATGATATTGTGGGACTGAGCCTGTTGACGGCTAAAATCACTTCCCAGGATCCAGTCACTTTGCCTTTGTCTCACATTTCCACCAGGTAACATTTGGCTTAATATTGTCATGCAAAGATATAAGTAAGATAGATATGACTGGTGGTGTTTTTCTTTACTTGCCTCGGTCAGATCTGACATTAAAATCTTCACTTTTTGCTGCAGAGTTGCACTGATGTTGGTCTCTGATGGCCGTTGCACGTTTGATCTGAAGTTGTTGATTTCTAATTTTGCTCTCCTATTCAGTGCATTTTAATTTGACCTTAAAAGAGATGGCTTTTGGAATATTTTGGGATACTAAAACTCTCCCCTGAAACCAGAATGAATCTGTATACAACTGCATTTAAATTTGTGTGAAATCAAATCAAAATGTCACACTGGACTGAGCTGAGTTTAAGGGCTTCCCATCCATTGTAATACTGAGCGTGATCAATTAAACCGTCTTGTTTCTATAGTGTTAGATGACATCTATAAATATGTGGTATCATACCAGCTGGAGAACGATGACATCTTACAGTCCTCAGTTTTTGTGTATTGTGGTGGCTGTTACTCAGCTGGCCATTTGTTCCACCTCTGACTTTGTGCTTGAAGGAAATGTAAAGTCAAATAGTGAGTTACTGAAAATGACACGTGGCAGATATGTTATAGAATGTGGAGAAATGTTGCTATAAGGAAGATTCTTTTTTATGGAACGCAGAGAAAGGTATGATATTTTAACCATTTTTTAGTTATTGAGTGATTCAAACCGGATTATTTGTCTTTACTTATTTTGGTTAATTTATTTCTCATCATTTGGAGTGCTGCATGTTTTTAGTTATATCTAAAGGGTATATGAATTAATTTTCACGACAGGATTTCCCAGGAATTTTCTTTAACATTCTTTTTAGTGTCATTGCCGTTATCACAGACTTCATACTGTTGCACATAACACTGCTGATGCTCAGCTACAGTTTACAGGGTGCTTTAATAAAACCATATCCCAACGTTCAAACATAGCCATTTCCATAAATAAAATGGGATGATAAAACTAATACAGAAGATAATTAATGTCTTTATAGGTCTTTCCAATTTTTTTTTAGTGAATCAAAAACAAATCAGTACCCCTTAATTAACAGCCAACTTGTTTTTTATTTCATATCCTTTCACGGCTATTTCTCAACTCCAGCACCTTTGCGTAACCTAACGACTTTTGCATTCAATTAGACACAAAAAAGGCAAAAGCGACCTCACATTTTTTCGCAGTGGTTGGCAGGCTTTTTGTCAATAACTGCTGTTATTAATTGAGTTTAAATACTTTGCCCAATTTTGGAACAGAGACCCTTTTTTTCCAAGCCATTGAAGTTATTAGTTTGCATGTGGATATGCAGTATGCTCTCTCTTTCAAAATCTCTGCATTTACAAAACATGACCTTAAAATTGTGTTGATTATTTCTGTGGCTGCAACTAATAACTATTTTCATTATCCACTAATCTGGGGGTTATTTTCTGACTTAAGTGATTAATTGTTTTGTCTAAAGTTGTCAGAGAAATACTAATCACAATTTTCCCCACCTTCAAATTGCAAGATTTTTTCACCAACAGTCGAAATACATCAAAATAATCAATTTATGATTAAATATAACAATATAACCAGCATTTTTCAATCAGCTATCAAAAAAGTTGCCAATTATTTCAGTCAAATATAGTCATATAGTCATATATGAGTTGACTAATAGATTCAGCCTTGATTAGTTATGCAAAGAGATGAATTATATCGTAACGAGGAACTGTTTTGAAATGAGGTATTATGTCCACAATATATGGCTGAAAGCTTAGGAGAAAATAAGAGGACCTTGTGAAAAGAATTTCTTTTTTAACTGTTTCTAGGTCAGGACTGAACCTTCAGCCTAAAATTCTAACTTAAACAATGAGTTACTTTAGGCGAACTCGATAACTATTTCAAGGAAAAGTAAACCCGCTTACTTTATAACGTACCAGTGTGAATTTCTGTCTTCCCAGATGGATCATTCCCTATGAGCCACAGAAGTTTCCCTCCGTCTTTCTGGAACAGCTCCTACCAGCCTTCGGTCTCCTCCACGCTGGGCAGTGCTCTGTCAGCTCCCCACACAGAGCTCCCCTTCCCTGGGGACCCGTATTCCTCCGCCTCCCTGCACAGCCACCTCCATCAGCCCAGCCCCGACTCCTGGCACCCAACCCATCACCACCACCATCACCATCATCATCCTTACTCACTAGGGGGCGCTATAGGCAGCCAGGGTTCAGCATACCCACGTCCAGGGGTTCACGAGATGTACGGCTCGGCGTTCGACCCGCGTTACGGCTCTCTGTTGGTGCCATCTGTGAGGCCTCATCACCGTTTGACATCCGGCAGCTCAGTACCCGGACCCAGCGCCTCGCCCTGTGACCTGGGAGGGAAGGGGGAGTCGGGGACAGGTTCAACCTGGAGTGGCGCTTTCACTGGAGCTGGAGCAGAGATTGGACTCAACATGGACACAGGTACTGTCAATTTCTAACATTAAACGTTACCCAAAATCAATCTGTGCGGCACATAATCTAACCTTCAAATGCGGAAAAGCTTAAAACAAAGGTGGATAGACATGCATGGACAGACTAGACAAAATTAACAATAGTAAAATTGTGGAGAAACAGAATGACACCATCTGTTGTCATTCAAACGTACGATAAAACATATGGTTTTCTGCTTCATGCCACTGTGAGAGTTTCAATCTAATCAAACACCAGAGTTTGGTCAAGAAAAGTTCTTGGCTGGTAGTCTATTGAGTTTATTCTTGTAATTTTCTTCAATGACTGTCTTTTAGCATCTTAGATCTGTTTAAAGCCTCATTCCCCACTAACACCCACTAACATCTAGCCTTTGTATTCATGGAAAAGGTTACAATCAGCATTCACTCCTGGGACAAATGACTCGCGGTAGTCACGAGTGTTTGACGGCTCCATATTTAATCGGCTCTGATCAGCAGTGATAGAAATACAACACCTGGGTGGACACAATAATTTTAGACCCTTTGTCAGCATGGTACAATGATGGGCAGACACTTCGTCCAAGCAGCACTCGAACATTGTGCTAAAATTAGATGGCAACAAGTTTGAGAGAGTGACTGAATAAGTATGAGATTTTCACTGGCCTCCGTGCTGCTTTATGCTGTTTACTAACCTTTTTTCTGGCACATTCACGACATCGAATGTAAGACACCAGAAAATACTCTCTCTGGTCTGTTTTAACAGGTTTCCAACGTTTAACAAAGAAGCATACACACGGTATTTTTGGTGGAAGAAGGTAATGTAGAGACCTGACAAGCCATCAGCCAATTCCAATCAAAACTCTTAAACCAATCACGCTTTGTCTTAAGTGTTCTCAGCTCGGCTCAGCCAACCATACACTTACAAAGTAACGAACTGTTTTCCCAATTTAGTTTTGCTGTCAAATGTAAGTGTAGGACTATTGCTTGAGAAACCAAAGTTCACATCCAGTCTCGTCTGTGGTTAGGTTTAGGCAACAAACGCACTTTAGTTAACAATAGGAAAAGTCTGGTTTTAGTTAAATATTAATAAACCATGTCTAATGAATCAAATGTGGGTAAACTTTTATGTTTTAAACCAAACAACAAACTTTCTCTAATCTTAACCAAATGCTGTAAATGCATAATTATAACTGTTAAAAAGTTTAATAATGCAATTTTCACTACAAGCGGATATTGTATTGTAAAGTAGGATATATTTAGGCAGAAAACAGATGAAATCTGTGAAGTTAATATTTTACTGATATGTTCAATAACATTTTTCCAACTTGTCAGATACATTCATTTTCCTAACAATGTTAGTAGAAAACACTGTAAATGTAAAAAATTAAATATTATATGTGCTGAGCAACCCTATCTCCTAACAATTACATTGATATACAAGGTTTTTGGCAACAACATCTACAAGAGGTTAACAAATTGACTAAACTTTGTTTTAAAGGGTTACAAGACAAAAAGGTTGAACGAGGAAAGAAGATTTTATATTTGTAGATAAATCTTAATGATGTCCCATTGACCATGGAATCCATCACTGAGCAGATACACTGTAGCAATTGCAATACCTTGCAATCATTCACGGTGTATACTCAGGATATTTGGAGAATATTTGAGATATTAAAAACAATTTTGCTGGAGCACTGCTCTGGTTTTACTCTTGTAGATTATATCATTCAGTCAGGTGAGATCACTCAAAATCAGAGTGTAACTATGAATCAATTCTCTTTTTAAATGAACTGTGGAAATTATTTGAACCATCCCCAAAACATGAGGTTTTATGTCACTGTTTTAAATTGATTTCATGAGATGCCATTAATTTTCAGATACGCAGCAGAACAAACGGAATCATAGTCTGGAATTTATCTGATTTTTCCTGGTATCCAATGTGCTTCTCATTGGGATTCCCCAACCCTGGTAACTTATGTTAGTAGATTACAACATGGAGAATATCAAACAAGTGTCAGGTGTTGGAACTGGATTTGCTTTGACTTCCATCCGATGGTATAATCCGTGATTGAGCTGGACAAAAATCTATGATTTTGTACGTTTCCAGGCTATGTTTCATTTGTGCTGCGGAAGTAAATTTTAAAGATAAATTTAATTGTAGTGATAAATCACAAGCTTGAACTGTGATTAGATTTTTTTTTTAAAAAGAGTTGTCTAGTAAATGAACGATTTTACTGTATAACCATCGTTTACACATTCTCAAGAGAACAAACAATTGTGATCGAAGCATTAAAATGATTGAAGCTTAGTGTGCGGTCACTTTGTCTTCAACAGATGTGAAAATTACCAGCGAAAAAAAGGGCAAAAGCTTTGCAAATAGCAACATCAAGGTTAAGATGGTATCGGTCATCACTGATAGCGTTAGATGCATTTTTTCTCTTCCTTATTACATCACACTGAAAATGTCGCGCTAGTTTGGGCGAACACCTGACTGTCAAATGCACAACCATTCAGAGAATTAATTATTGTTGTTGAAGTGTTTAAATGAAAGCAGCATTAAAGACATTCAGTATGACCACGTAGCAAAGTAACAATTTGAAAGTGTGAAAATCAGATTTAAATGAAGATTTTTTTCCCCTGCCTCAGATCAACTTACCACAAGTGGTTTGAATCAACAAACTGACTGTCAATCAGCACCTTAACACCAGCTGTCAACTTCCTTTTCTGTTGCTGTCTTGCTTTCATCCCCTCTTTGCCTCGGGCAATTCCGACCGCTTTTATCAACGAGACATTTGCGCTTCTTTTTCTAATCTCCCTTTTCTTGCTTTTCTTTTCTTCCACTGGCTATTCTTTTCCTCCTTTCTTTCCTCAACTCTCAGGTCTGCAGGCACAGGATAAGAGCAAGGATTTGTATTGGTTTTAGAGACTGCTGAGACTCTTCCCCTCCTGCTTCACTCCTACTTCAGCTGTAGCCTCTTTGCTTCACTCCTGCTCTACTCTGTTGCTCTGCTGTTATTGGATGACTGACAGAGAAACTGAAAATCAGTCAGACGGCAGTTTTGTGCTGTAACTGCTTCTGGTCTACTTGCAGCTCGGTGCTACGGCGGACTGTGCAGCAGCAGCGCAGCCCTGCTGAGCTGAATGCAGACAGTGTGGATACAAAACAAGCGTGGAAACAAAAGCGGACTCGCAGAGGAGAGAGAGAATCTGATCTTGACGGATGTGGACAAAGACAAGACTCTTTGTGCTTCTGTAACAGGCAGGGACAACATTCCTAAACTGGAAAAAGTCTGGGGACAGACGGACAGAGACATGTGTTGTTGAACTCCAAAGACAAGCGCTTGAAGGACTTGGCAGGACCTGCCTCACTGGGACAACTGGGCAACAGACACTGGGAGTGTTATGGCTGGAGGACAGGCCGTGTTGGTGATGAGGAGGCTGCACAGCAAGAATCTGGCCCACTGCGAGGGCAGAAGGAGTCCAAACACTTTGGTTTACATGGAGTATTGTTTCAATGTCAACTGGAAAAAAACAAAAAAAAACACTGTCAGTACTTTACGGCACTGTAAACATTAAATTAAAAAGTTTTGACTGATAACAAAAGATATTTAAGTTATGATTTCACAAAGTGTTTCAACAGCTGCAAACAACTTAAGCTGTGTCTCCATTACATGTGTACAAACTCTAAGCAGGTTTTAAACTTATTAAAAGAAGATAAACTACTCAAAACTCAGTACGCATACAAAGTTGTCTACGAACCTCTTGATTTACAAGTGTACAGTTGATGTACATTATTGTCCTTCAATGCAATGCAAAAAGGAAACGGGGGAGCTGCTGACAGCTGCAGAAAATAAAATACACTGGTGAGACAGCCACAGTAAAACTGTAAAAAAAACAAAAAAAAAACAGGAAAAAATGACAAAGTCTTTGTTTTTCTCTTTGTGAAATTTAATTAAAAGTGGAAAAGTCAGTTTGACTAATGTCCATTAGGGCACATGCTAACCATGTCCATTTGTATGGCAGTTGAACATACGGATACTGTTTATATGAAGTATGGAATTGGGACACACTTGTCTCAGTAAGATGTTACACTGATTGGGATGTAAGCATGGATTTGGTGATTTGAAAGTCAAATTTGGGTTTTGGACTGGTGATTATACAAAACAAGCAATTTAAAGATGTCACCTTGGGCTCTGGGAATTTACGACGGACATTTTTATCTCATTGTTCCAGGTCATATATTAAACAATGAATGATGCAATTAAAAAAAAAATGGATTAATTAATTATGAATAAAATGATTAATCGCAGCCCTAATTTAAATGTTATTCAAACTGTACACACACCTGCTTACTTTGGTCATATTACCGACATTTTATTATACAAACACAACTGATGTCACAACAAACCAAGAAATGCATACTGCTGTCGATAAAACGACCTCAGGTGTTAGGAATATTCTGTGTTGCTGGAATTTTAACAATGAACGTTTGAAAAGCTGCAGCAGTTGAAGAACGACCATCAATGTCGAGTGTCATCAACTTCTGTTTAATTTAAAAATTGTTTGATGGGCTAAACCGGGTAAACAGAGAGTGTGTCCACATCAGCAGCAGAATAATACTACCTGCAGACTGGAAAGGACTGTGCTAATCTCTTTGTTCTGGGTATTTATGAGACATCATTTTATGGTGAAAGCAGAGATTAAAAAAACCTTGCAATGACTGTGTCAACAAAAGAAATGTAAACTTCACACCAATGACTGCTGAAAGTTAGAGAAAGAGGGGAGGGGTTCCCCTGATGAATGAGGAGTATGACGGCTATTTGGAGCCACTTGACTCTTTCACTCCCTACTCCCATGCAGCTGTCAACGACAACTGCTCTTCAACTCAGTGAACACACTCCTGCTTGCGCGCGCACACACACACACACACACACACACACACACACACACACACATGCTTGTCTTTATTACTTAAGGTGGACCACAATCTTTGATTTCTTTGTGAGGACCACCACTTTCACTGGAGCCAGAATGGTGCAAGAAACTAAAAATATATATTTTACTGCTATAGTTGTGGGGGCCTGTCCCTGTTGCTAGGCAGATATGGATCTTTATTTAGGTTTCTCTCTCAGAGTACCCAAAGAGTTCCACTCAAACTAAGACTGCACTAAAGTTTTGTGTAAATACACACTGTGGAAGTTACTGGAAACAATCCCAAAACATGAGATTATCCAAGAATGTTAGTCACTGTTTGACCACTATTTTACATTCAATTCATTAGATGGATATTAATCATATGCAGCAGTTTCTTGAGCTTGAAAAGGATAGGACAATAGAGGAATCATAGTTTGGAATTTATGCAATGTTTCTCACTCTGATGTTTATCCAGTGTGCTACTGATTGGGATTGGTCGATAGTAACTTATGTTGGTAAATTTTAACAAGGTGAATAACATAAGTATCAAAAGAGAATGTTAAAAAAAATCTATAATTTTAAGCTTCTGTCTTGTTTGTGTCTCATTATTATACACACAGTCCCGTCCAACTTCCATCTGTAGACATGTTGCTACAGTGTTTTTATGTGCAAAATACAACCTAATGGGTTGTTATCAACTGCTAACAATGGCTAACCAGGCTAGAACTGGTATCGCTACCATCTCCATTTTTCGACTTGTTGTACTGGCATGCAATCAACTCGGCTGTGACATCATTCCCAGCTTTGACCTCCAACTTCCGAGGAAAATGGAACACAACATAAAATAAGATAAATCAGTCCCACCAGGAATTCGCGATCTTAACAAGTAACGCAAATTCAACCAAATCATTGCAACCTGCCGCAATTTTGACCAGCCTTCTGTGAGCTCTACCAATCACAGCAGTACCCCGCACAAACGTAATAGACATACATCACTAAATTCATGTCCTTGTTTATGGTTTGAAGATGCAGATATGTGCGATTCTAATGTCTCACATTTACCAACAAAAATTACTGCTAAAGAATGCTAAACAATTCCCTGATGTTCTTCATGAAAGTGGAGGTAAATTGTTTTGCACCCCGTGCAATACTGTCATATCATATCAAATCACTGATTGACAAACACTTTTCTACTGTGAAACATATTTGGAGAATGGCTGAAAGTAGCGGACCAAAGACCAGACAAATCACCGTGATAGAGACTGTTGTATCAAAATCTGTTGCTAGCTACAAAAGAATTAAGGTAAGTTAGAGTAAATATGCACGGTTGGAGGTAACATTAGTTCATCATAATTACAAATTAAGATGTGCTTGCCTGTTAACATGACAAGCTGTGTGCGTGTGTGAATAAGTGTGTGCCAGGATGGAAAATTAAACTTTTAAGATGTGAACATCGACCAGCCATTGACAGATACGTTCAAATTCGATAAAGTCAATGGTAAATTATTATTTTGTGTCTTAAATTTATCAGCAACTTCATGTTAAACCAGCATTTGGCGGGTGCTAATTTCCCACCTTGGTGTATGTGTGCTTGTGTAAATGTGTGCATGAGACCACATACCAGAGTTCAATTTAATTTCCCCCCTGGAACCACAACCTTTGTTTTTTAATGAATTATACAAAACAAAGCAAAAGAACAAAATAAACACACAAAAAAAACATAACAAATTTAGTTATATATGTAACAATTACTCTCATCGAACTAGAGACCATTTCCAGTTAACCCCAACAAATTTAGCATGAAACTGGGTCGTTAATGGGAGCTTTTAGCATTTTATTTCTCAGTATTTATTCACACTTTTGTGTACTGATATTATCTGCATTTGATATTAAAATTTGAAAAAATCAAGAAGACTATATTACATGTTGTTCTATATAGATACTTTCATCACTTACACATATAGATCAAGCAATGTCGGTTGAGCCAGAGATGGTTCAGAAAGGAGACAACGCACTCCTGAGTCATTTCCTGCATCTGTCACATGGGTGTTGTTACTGCCCCAATCCCTTTCGGAAACTAACGGCAGGCCCTGAGTCTCTTCACTCCAATGAGAGAAGTATATTTACTTCTCACAGTTTATAACCGACTCTTTCACCCCACAGTCACCAAAGTAAGCCAAATATCTTCCGAAGATTTTTCATATGCCATTTCTCAAATCAGGAGAAAATTAACTTTGTTTGAGACCATCTCTTGTGAGATCTGGTAACAACAGAAGTGATCCTGTAGTGGGTTGATATCAGACATTACCCTAGCAGATAAAAAAGAGTGGCAAAATGAGGCAAAAGCATTAAATTTGTATGTATGTGTATGTATTTCACATTTATGAACAAACTTATTTATTCATCCATCATCCATTTTCAACTGCTTATCCGAGGCCAGGTCGCGGGGGCAGCAGGCTAAGCAAAGTACCCCAGGCCTCCCTCTTCCTAGCAATGCTTTCTAGCTCCTATATCCTCCTGGAGGATCCCATGGTGTTTCCAGGCCAGACAAGATATATAATCCCTCCAGCGTGTTCTGGGTCTGCCCCGGGGCCTCCTACCAGTTGGGCATGCCCTGGACACCTCAACTGGAGTCACCCAGGAGGCATCCTGATCAGATGCCCAAACCACCTCAACTGGTGTCGTTCAACGCAAAGGAGCAGCAGCTCTACTCTGAGCTACCTCAAGATGTCCGAGCTCCTTACCCTATCTCTAAGGCTGAGCCCAGCCACCCCATGGAGGAAACACATTTCGTGCGCTTGTATCTGTGATTTTATTCTTACGGTCACTACCCAAAGCTCATGACCATAGGTGAGGGTTTGGATGTAGATAGACCAGTAATTGAAAGCTTTGCCCTCTGGCTCAGTTCCCTCTTCACCACAACATTCCTGCGCAATGCCCACACCACTGCAGATGCTGCAGCAAACCATCCCCAATCCATTCTACCTTCACTTGTTATTTACTTATCCTCACATCCACGCTATTAAAAACCTAATGTATACACTATATAAACCCTATTTTATTGTGAATTAGTTTAAGGATTTTCTGTATACTGCTTAAAACATATGCCAGTGTTTGCTTCTCTCATAAAACTCAACGCAAGAGGCAATGCCAGAATGACTTTATTATAGTAGTGTAGAACTCCCTGTTAAAATTAACAAAGTCCCTGAATATACCATATCAAAATGCTCCTGCAAAGAACCTCTCCTTACGTGCATACCTCAATCTTTTACTGCCTCAAAAACTTTCTTCGACCTCTTTTCTTTGAAAGACCATTAAAGGGAAGAAAAGCAGCAAGAGACTCTTAAAGACTAGCGACTACACAGCAGCAGAAGGGAGCAAAACCACGCAGAGATTTGACCATTTTTCTCTGTCCTTTTGAGCTTGTCTGATGGTTGTGCAACTGAGGTCCTCTGATTCATAATATCTGGTTCTTACAACCAGATATTAATTTTGGCTGGGCCTTTTACAGTAATTACAGAAATTAATATTGCCTTCCTTTGACTATTTCACTTAAACAGAAATGACTGACACTGTGCTGTGGAAGGCGATTAGCGCATCTGGTAGATTATGACACTTTTAAATTATTTTTCTAAAACACTTTCACTGCTGAGACAGCTTGTTATTTACCTGACAGTCTGCAGCATAAATTTATTAAATTGTGTAAAAATTAAAGAATTAATCTTTTTTTTTTTTTCTGTAGATTGTGTAACATTAAACTTATACATTCATTAATTTAGAACACCAACATTTTAATTCTATTTAAGGAAACACCCAACACATTCTCACTGCAAACTCATCACCAACACTTGGTCTGTGGCCTTAACGTCTGACTTTGACACTGTAGGTACCTCTGTCTGTTTTCAAAATTAAGTTAGAGTGATGGTAAAAATCCTTGTTTTAGGTTTACTTCCTCAGGTTTAGGCAACAAAAGTACATAGTTAGGTGTAGAAAAAAAAAATGGTTTGGCTTGAAATAACTACATTTGCTAGCCTAATGTTACGTCACATGACATGTCACCAGCGTGGCATACTACACATACTAGCACACTACACTGTTATTAAACTAACTCGATTTACTTTTGGTTTCACAGGGGAAACAAACAGCGGCCTAATGGGTGAAAGTCCAGGGTATGTTTGAGTTGTGTGCTTGTTTTTGTTGGGTTACTGCCTATAAAAATTAAGTGTCCCCTCCATTCTATTTGGTTTCACCCCAGGACAACCCCTGGAGTACAATATGCACTCCCAGATTGGGAAGGCCAATGGGTGCTGTCATGTGTCAATGTAAAATGGCGTGTTTTGGTTAGTCCAGACTTTGCACATGATGGTAACATAAAAAATGTTGTCTTGTACTTTTTTAGAAAGTTTTTTTGTTGTTGTTGTCTTAAAAGTGTATTTAAACTACTTAAAAATAAAAGTTAAGAGAATTTATGTCCTCCCAGTCATTTGGGACAGTTGTACAAGTGGGCGGGACCAGGCCGGCAAGGCCCACCCACAATGCCGTGCCTGGCTTTATGTCACAACTAGGCAGTAAAACCAAAAGGTTAACATCAAACCATCCGAGTCTCACTTTCACTGGTTTGCAACTCCTGTCGAGCTCCCACATCTGAGGACAAAGCACCTGTTTCGGTAAAATACACACACAACATTTTTTTAAAAACAAATTCAACTTACTTCACTTACTGACTTAAACCTCTTCATCTCAGGTGGGATGTAATGCCACAATTTTCGTCTACTGGAGTCTGCATTTGGCCACAGCTTGGCCACAAAAACAAAGAAAACAAATAGCTGACTTTGTTTTCATGGTGCAAACATGTAATTTTAATACATTACGTGCTACAACCAGGTAATGTGGTATTAAAAGGTCATGGTCA
Source organism: Epinephelus moara (assembly GCF_006386435.1). NCBI lineage: Eukaryota > Metazoa > Chordata > Actinopteri > Perciformes > Serranidae > Epinephelus > Epinephelus moara. The sequence goes on from NC_065517.1 coordinate 14,803,778, forward strand.
TGTGAGACTAGGCTGCACACACACATGCATACACCTTACCACAGTGCAGGATTCGAGACTGAACTTAATAAAGGGAGCTTAAGAGTGAGCTGGATCCTGCCCTACTAGGAAAACGGGCATGACACACACGAAGGGAGCAGAGGACACACACTTCTGTGAAAAAGTAATTTGTGACTGTATGTGTGTAGGTATGTGTTTTTCTTTATACTTACATGGAACAACTCTGCTCACTTCAAAAATCTTTTTCTTGTTCTCACTAGTCCTAAGTAAAAAGACTAAAATCTAATTCATTATCTTGCTTTTAAATATTGTCTGTGCAGCTACAGCCTGATACAGCTTCTGTTGCTATTTGATGCTGAAGTACAGTGCTTGAATTAACGCAGTTATAGTCACATTCCTCCACTGACCGTGAGTAATGCTGTGTGCACAATCGTTGACATCTTCTCCAAAATGAGTCCATAAGTAGTGTTGCTCAAATTGGAAAATGGGCTGTTGTCCATTAGTTTGAAGGTTGGTGGTTTAGGCCCTGGAAATTTCTGTCCGCATGTGGAAGTGTCCTTGATCAAGACACCAAACCCCAAATTGCATTTGATGAGGAGACCAGAGCTTGCAGAGCGCAGCAGTATGAAAATTCGATAATGTCGCATTTTAAGTGATCACAACTTAAAGAAAATAGCCCGGAAAAAGTGTTTATCCTATTCTCCGAAAATTGTTTTCCTTGACATAAAAAACAGTTTCAGTTAGATGGATGGAATAGTAAGCTTTTGAGAGTTTGCATTAAATTCAACATGCCAAAGTTCAATAGTCAGTCATAATACAAGTCCACCGATGGACCCCTGATAGCTTTTGACCCTGAGGAAAAAAGCCAGTCAATGAACACAAGTGACCACCAATTATTTTATTGCTTTGTGAAACTCTAGTTTCTGCTCATTTCTAGCACACCATCCACAGGAGCTAGATTATTTTGGTCCATGTTTAATGTTGTGACACTTTATATTTTGAGGAATTGGTCCTGTACCTGCAGTTTTATCTCTTGAGATCAGAGATTGAGAGGACCTTCATGATCCTTTTTAAAAAGGACCATGAGGGTCTTCTCAATCTTTAATCCCTAGAGATAATATTGCAGGTATGTGACCAATTCTTCAGAAGCAAAGGTGTCAAACATGGACCAAAATAATCTGCAGTATGGGTACATCATTTACATTAATGCTGTTCATTAAAAGCCATTTAAACGATTGTGTGGGTTATAATAAAAACCTTCACACCAGGGCTGAATATTTTTGCAAAAGTAGATAAATCTTTTCCTTTCGTTCTTAATTCAATCTATGACTCTTGACTGATAAAATCTTTGGCTTTTTGTGTTGCCACATTTGCAAACTGGCTGCAATCACTCAGCTCTCAGTGGTCCAAAGGTTTACAGAAGTTGCTAAAACTGAAATTAGGACACACTTAGCTAGGAGCTAGTACATCCAGGGTGCTACAGTTTTGATCCCTTTGGAAATATTTGTTGTATTTTGGTATTACCAGGAGTATAAATACAACTCTGGACTGAACGATATGTTTTCCCCAAGTTAGTGTCACATTTATTGTGTTGCATCACTGGGAAAAGGCAACAACACTGTTTGTTTACGGGTAAATTTATTGTTCATTGCACAGTTGTTTGTTAAATCCTCTACAGTACCTCCTGCTTTAATGAGTGGTGGTTGGATTTCAATATTTTTCATCCTTTAAGAGGATCAGCACGCTCACAACACAAATATCAACTTATTGACCTAAAGTTCTACCCAAAATCATTCGGTTGTTCATGAGACCAAGGGCAAGAGACCTTTTCAGCAGCACTGTAGCATGTCAAAACAGGAAAAGCACAGGTGTAACTGATGACATCAAAACACCTGCCTTCCATTTGGGTGAACTAGTTCCAGGGTTCTTGTATTGTGCATGCTGTCACACTGGTTGTTTTTCATTACACTAATGTATCTCCTTGCTGCCCTCACTCCCATCTCCTCCTTGCATCTTAGCTCCTCCCAGCAAGGATGTGAGACAAAGATACAAGGAAGTGAAGCGAGGGGCCAAAGCTGCGAAATAAGAAATGTTCCATTGCATTAGTCTTGTAACTAATTTATGCTCAACGTTAGATACATATACGGACACGCCAAGCCTTCTGTCTGTACTCTACGTTTATTTTGTACGTATTTATGAATGTTTTCTGAAAGCTTACGAATACAGACAAAATGGAGCAGCACCACCTGAGGTCATGGGGACAGTAGCACAGTTCAAACAAGATACAACCGTCACAGACATTTTAAAAATGGCGGAACAGAATGTATCAGTAATATAGTGAAAAGAATTCTCTGTCCATGTCACTATGTATTATATCATAATAGCCTCACAGATCATGGCCGTCTACAATGCTGCCTCTGTTCAAAGGTACGTTACTGCGACATCCTCTACCGTCACCATGTTTGATGTTGTCAGAAACTTCTGACCTCAAGTGCTATCTAGTGGAGGTACCTATGCCAACATAAAGGACACACGGAAGTATGCGGGCAGTGACATTCATAAGATTCAAAGATAGCGGAGTTGATGTTGGTTATGTAAACAGCATATTCTGACTGGATGTTTCAAATGAAGCCTTTTTTCCGAATGTAGCATTTTACGATTACGACGTGCAGGATATGGTGATATCATTCAGGTTTCAATAGAATTCTTTGGACATGTATTCAGTGCACGCAGAATATGTGTCTTATCGGGGGGTTTACAACAGTTTGCAACACACGGTCTCTTGCCTGTTTACAGCCGGCTCTGTGTTGTCATGGATGCCTTTTACAAAAACCAACTCCCCAGCAGGTTGCAAGGCTGGAGTACAGATACATGCCCAAAGGAAAAGCTAACATTTCTGATCAGAAGGAGAAACACACCTACTTTAAAACATTATGAAAGACATGGATATTAACAACTTTTTTGGTTTTGCGAGAAATAGCCTATCGCAACACCAACCTTTCCAAGAAGGTGGTTTAAGGAATGAAAGAGAGAGGCTGTGTTCGCATGGTCGAACAAGTTGCCACTGGTAGGAAACTTTGAAAAAATACCACTCTGATGCAAAAAGCAAAATGACAAGCAGCTCCAGCCGTTCCATTTTTCCATATTTTGACGTAACAAATGACATATTAGGGCAGGTTCACTGGAGTATTAGTGGAATATTTATATTCATTACCCATGTAAACAGCTTAGTAAGAATATTGTCTTCTTCAGAATAAGGGCAAAAACTGGAATATTTGGTGCATGTAAACATACTCACTGTCATTGCTCACTGGGACATTTAATGGAACTGAGCCATCATTAATGAAATTAGTTCCACCTTTGCTTACCCTGCCCATATGGACACTGAAAAAGGTTTTCTTTTGCTATAATCATTCCGCCTTTGTGCAGAATTTTCCCAAAACTTAATTTAAAGCTGATATGAGGCTTCAACTGTTAATCTGTTTCCTTAATCCTTTAATATTAACTGGAGACCAAAAAGAGCACAGTTAAGCAAAGGGGGACGCAGAATCAGTGACATGGAGAGAACCTGGGACTAAAGTTGGAAAAAGGTGTTGTTTGTGTTTTAATGACATTTGGCTGATGAGTTATTGATCCAGGAAGTCTGAATCTGCGAATATGTTTCCAACCTCACCAAAGTTGCCTTGTTTTCTTTGTGCTATCGCCTCAAGCTCTCTCCTCTGACTAAGCCCACTGGTTCAACAATGGTTATATTTTAATTCTTTAAATCAAACATACTGCTAGAGACAATTCAGTAGTCATTGGATATTGCAGGCACATCTCCCTACCATCCCTATCCTTGATATTAATAGCTAAAAAGGAGGAAAGAAGGTGCTAAGAGAGCCTTTTGTTTGAGATTCAAAACAAAAGACCGTCAATTTCAGCCATATGCTCTGTTTCTCAGAAGCATAAGACGTGTGTTTGAATTTGTTTCAGCTGAGAGCGGGACAGCTGTAGATTAATATCGACTTCTGACTCAAGCGATGACTGACAAGAGAAGGGTGGAGAGGTGCTGTCTCTCTTTCTCTCTATAGATGTCAAATCCCCCAAATACACACACATACTGGGTTTTTTCTACTCTTTCTTTTCTCCTTTTCCTCTCCATAGGGATTAAAAAAAACAAACAACAAACGCTCCTTTTCACAAAGGCGTGAGGGTTAATTCAGCTCTCAAGCAGAATAGAAAGGTATAGAGCTGTGCTAATTGTGTGAAACACAAGGCCAAGGTTAAGGACAAGAGTTGCCCTTTAATCAAAGCACAGAGAGGGGAGGAGAGCGTTGATTCATCAGTTTATTTCAGTAAATTGTCCTGAAATAAACTGTTACATCTGAATAGTTGAAGTGCACTTGTCTTTCTGCATTTCGAGGTTTTTACATCTAGGAATCAGGAATCAGTGGATGTTCAATCTACAATCAGTCTCGTGGAGCTGGACTATTTGTGGTTCACAGTGATAGAGATGGTCAGAATTTAACAGTGTATCTTATCATTATTTTATTTATTTATTTATTTATTCATGTACTGATTTCTTTTATTTCTTATATTTTCTAAATTTGAAATCATGTCTAACTGTTTGTTTCTGGAGCATTTTCACAAAAAATATCACCTAAAATAATCATTAAAGTTTGAATTTGAACTTGTACTGCACGTATTGTTTTGAATTTACTTTCATCATCCACACAATGCTCACAACACTTTAAAGGAGACAGAAGTGTGTATCATTTCATACCATTGGTGCAACCTGTAATGCATCATCTTTTGTTGTTACTCTATAACAATTATACCACGAAGAATAGGAGGAAAAAGTTATAGTTGTTCAGTTGTATATCAAAGCAGTCTCAAGCCAGATTGGTCAGGTGGATTCTACTATAGAATTAGGCAGGTGGCCAATTCAGGTTTAAAATCTTAAACCATACCATGTCTGTCCTTCTTTAACAAGCTGAGGTATAATCATGCTAATAAACAAGTATGTTATAATAAGATACTCCCACAGGCCATTTGTGTGTTTTCCTACAAAAATAATGGACCCACATTCGTACATATTCCATGTATTTCAAAAGGCTGCAATCATGAGGCCAATGCACTGATGGAAGTACACAAGGAAGCAGTCCGAATTGGTCTTGTAACTGTACGTTCACACCAAAAGCTGCCAGAGCTGCAAAATAGCTGAATTCGCTCTAGCAGCGCCGCTGGTAAAATGTTTGTGGCAGCAAAAGCAGCTCAAGTCGCTCATGATGTCAAATTCTGAATGTTCGATTATGCTTCTCAATTTAAAGGAGCCACAAAGCAGGTTACTGGCTGGAGCACAGAAATGTGACTTCGTGCATTTGCCTGAGTACAGAAACTTTCACGTTTGGACAATGAAAACAGGATTAAAAGTCTAAATAGGTCTGTGATTAAACATTAAACACACACAGCCTGTGTTGCATTCAGGCATTGTCACGTAAAAAACAAATTCCAGTACTTGAATACACCGTAGCACAACACAGCAGCATGTCAAGGGGGCTGAACCCGAACCGAATATGAGCAACATTTTTTTTATTTGTTATTCCCTCCCAAAGCTGTAAACCTAGGGGAAACACTGTCAGTGATATGGGTTCGAGTGCCTACAGTGCGATTAGTTAAACTGGTGGTAAGGAGAGCAAATGAATTGCATTCCCGCTAATAACAAGTGTTCCAAAACACAAAGAAATTGTATAAGTACATGCGCTTGTCCACACTTGTGTATTGATTCAACATGGAAGAAGACATTCTTGTAATTTGTGCTGCCGTGTGATACCTGCGTGGATGTAGCCACCGTCGGGTCTGGGTTCACAATATTATCCGGGGCCGTGAACAGCACGGGAAATATCATCGGCTGGTGCAGGAGCTGCGGCTAGATGGGAGAGGTTCCAGCGCTACTTCAGGCTGAACATATCAGTTTGACAGCTTGCTGCCTGTTTTGAAGTAGGAACGAATGTGTGGTAGGAGCTAAAAGTTTCCGAGGATGTTCTCTGGGTTCCACACAAGCGATGGACATCTACTTTTCGATTGGTGCCTGGTCATTTGCAGCTCAAACGCGTCATAGCTAATTTGCATAAAGTTAACCAGTCTTCAACTTTCAACTTTCGAACGCTGCCTCTCATCGCTTTTGCAGCTCAAAACGCCTCTGGTTGCCACTATCCATTGAAAATTAATTACACTTGACGCCTTTGCAGCTCTGGCAGCTTTTGGTGTGAACGTACAGTAAGGAAGCAAATTGGGGTGGTGGATGGGTCAGTTATCTTAAGAGTTACGTGTTCGGAACCATGTGAATTTTGAGTAAACTTAATTTTAAGGTACATCCTCACCATGTTTCTTTTCCTAAACCTAACACCAGTAACTTAACGTTAATTGTGTAATTGTACTTTAACAATGTAATGTAATTCGTGAGGCACTAATTCGTAGGATATCATATGAACCGTTCTATGAGAATACACTGGTTACAATGGAAGACGTAAGCACTGCTAGGCTGTAATGGCTGGTCCAACAGGTGCTCTTTGGTAGAAAGGTATGGCATGTACAAAAACATGATCCCAGAGGTTTCAGATTAATTCAGACAACCACTGAAAACAATCCAAAGCATTCCCTCACCAGGTGAAATAATCTTGTAGATTTATTCCTCAAGCTGAATAAACAGAAAGAATAATGCAATTACTTCACCTGAAAGCAGAATGCCTTGTTTTTTTCCATGGCTGTCTGAGTTAATTTCAGGATCTTCTTTTTAAACTACATTATAGCCTATTAGACACAATTCTGTGAGATTAAAATTGCATTGATCAATATATTTACATCAACAATCAATCAAGTGACTACATGCAACATGAAAGGGCTCACATAGTGACAAGCTCACAAAAATAGTCACTGACCCTGCAGCTCTTACTTTTTAAGCCTCTTTAGCTCACTGTTTTGGTTTTACGCCACATTTACTTTATGTATCAGTGTTTGCAGCAGCAGCGGGCAGCTGTTTTCAGTAAAAACTCTCCTTCTAGTCCTGAAACCAGTGGATCTATGTGACGAGTCCAGGCTTGTTCAGTGGTCGCTTCTGAGGAGCCCAATGAAGAAAAAAAAAAAAAATCTAATGATAACATTTGTCACAACATTTATCTGGAATTTACTGACACTCACACATAAAAAAATATGTCTGTCAGAGGATCAGAGTGTGGAAATTAAAATTAACCTGAATTTTAGAATTTTTATGTGTTCACACGTTATAATAAACCAATGAAGATAAAAATACAGGGAGAGGTAAGGAAACTAAAAGGCTTAATAACTATGATCAAATAATATAAAATAATATTCTGAGTGGCAAGGTGTGTGAGAAAAACACATTAAACACATTTTAGAATTTGATTTAAGGTTGGACTCCACTGTCATTTATTTGTCTCACTTAAACCTGTGACTGTTAACAGAACATTTAGGTTTTTACTTTCACTCCACTTTGCTTTCTTTCTCCACCAATAACTTTGTTTTATTAAAAACATGAAGGACGAAATTCTTTCAGTTTGAGACACATTAAAAATGTGGGTGTTTTTATAAGTGCAGTGTAAGTAATTCTTACGGAGCACTTAAAGTTTACGCTGTCTACTTGATGTTAAGTCTGGTATGTGCCTGACATTCATGTTATTTTGACATGACAAAATAAAATGTTCAACAAATCTTCAAGGTTAAAGAAAAGCATCTACTTCTACTTTTCAGTCTAACCCTGTGCCTCTTTCCCACTTGTCCTCCATCTCTCCATCCTTCAGTCTATGATCTCTGTCGTTAGAGCAGATCAGAGCTAAGTGAAGCTATCGGGTTTCTGCTCCCTTGACAAATGTTTACAGGAGAGACGGAGCGGAACAACCCTTTAACAATGCAGAGTGAATCCTCCTGGTCTGTTCTGCAACATTCCCCACATTTCTACCTCGGGTTTTGCTACAGTTCTTGTGGCAAGAAGAAAGACACGGGGGAAAGAGGGAAAGACAGATGGACATTTTGTTGCAAACAACTCATGGAAAGAGAAAGAAAAAGAGGGTGATACTAAGAGAGAAACTGTGAGGGAAAATAAAGACCATTTACTCTCCTAAAGTCCTCCTTCAGACACATTTTGATGTATATTAAAATGCCCTGCCCACATAAAAAGTAAAAAGAAAACAACTCTGAAAAGGGGCTGGAAGCACATCTACTCATTCTATCTCATTGAGAAATTCTGGATCTGGCCTTGCATCCCGCCCACCACTGCCTTGCTAAGATGGCTCCCATTCGCTTTAGCATTGGAGAGATTCATCATCCATACATGTTCAAGCTACAGTCAGATCCAGACTCAGATGAAGAATCTGTCAAATCAAAGCTGACAGATATCTTTCCATTCTTCCGTAAATATTCAGTCGGATGAAAACAGAGAAGTTGATCATTTCAGTGCAGGGCTACCCAGAGCTTTACATCTATCCCACGGATGATGGGCCTATTAAGAGCACCTTGAAGGATAGCAGGATTTCAGGTAAATAGGTTCCCACCGCCGAATCAAATGGAATCAGATTCCTTAAGGGAGGCTTCAGGATAGGAGAGTAACTCCAGAATCTGAGCCGAGTCCTCAACGAGGGCTTGCTCAAGCCCACTGTAGACGGGAGGTTCCAGACGTAAAAGAGGATTCAGGCTATATAATGCTTGTTAAGGTTGCTCAGCAACCTCATACGCAACCTGTTGCCGTGCTTTTGAAAGCTGGCACAGAAAAGGCACAAGAGTAGCACCCAGAGCCCGACCTTGTATTTTTCAGGTGTTTAAAGATGCAGCATATGTATGGCCCCTAATTTCCAGGGCTGGTACCTGCGGTTATTCCACAGGCTAGTTAATAACATGTCGCACAGGAAATCCAAAGTGTGGGATCATTTTGAGAAGGTGAAGGATGAACCCAAGGTGATATGTAAACTCATCTTCATTGGTCGACTACAAACATGACGTATCATCTGAAACATGGAAGTAGCTACATGCCCATTAGCCACTTAGCACAATCATTACTGCTTTGCCAACAGCGTCATTAACAGGCGGCTCGCTCAGTGTGTGACGTGCACTTGTAGATAAAATATAGGCCTATATTAATGAAGGTTCATTAGTACGGTTTTGTATTTCTCTGTAATGTAGCACAGTGTTAACAATGTTACTGATACTATTCTTTCTCACACCTTCAACTCAAACCATTGTGTTGCCCCTCCCAAAATATATAATTTAATAATTTAATTCATATCAGAAACATGCTGGCGGCTAATTGACCAATGGCTCTAAATGACGACTATTGGCTGACTAGGAAAATTCTTGGTCAGGGCAGCCCCACAGTTTTCCCTAACCAATATCCGCCTGAATCTAGCATCATTTTAAGTCGACACTGATGCATAGCCATGTCAACATATGTCTGTGTTGGTGAGGTTTCCAGAGTAGAGTGAAGCAAAATAAAACAAACTATGATGCTGGGCAATACTGAGAAGAGATATTGATTTAGAACAGCCTTCATAGCAGCGTCTATGTTTTAATGGGCAGTGTTTTTGTTACTCCTCATTAGTTTTGAGACACCGCTTGCCAACAGCTTGCCAACAGTGGTGCTATTTGGCTAATCAAACCAATCCTTAGAATATAGCAAAAATCCTTTAAGAGAAGTTTGGAGTGTGTGAATGGTAAAGCCCTTGCTCAATGTGTTGTTTTTTTTTTGCTAACTCCCAAATCGCTACAGTGTCACATGGAAAGAGCCTGGATTTAACTGGCTTCAGACAAAAATAATTCTGAACAAAACCCACACAGATTAATTGTATGGCAAAAAGATTACTGCCCTTCCAACTCACACTGAGCACGGAGGGACTCATAATTAAATATATCCTTCACTGTATTCTCACACACTATGTGACACATGTGGATAATCCCCAGTAGCAGCTACAGTGTATGCCTGCGCATTGAGCTCACATTAAACCCACCCAGACGGCAACAGATGTTCACAAGAATGTATTTTAAATCTGATATTATAAAAACATTTCCCGGCTACTTAGGAACAATTTTATTTCATGCCATACAGTAGTTTCTTTCCTGGCTTGATTAAAGAAGCTCGGACTTTTAGATACTATTGATTCAATCTGACTATATATTACTGTACATTTGAATACTGTAGTGATATGCGTGGAGTTTTTACTAATCTTACAGGCTTTCTAATAAGCTGTACATAGTTTCAGTTAAATTTAATAACAGTTTGAGAGATCTTCCCAACAAAATAAAATCAGAGGAAAATTTTGTGGAAAACATTTTAAATCCTCTGTATTAAATCCAAAACTATCAGCTTTCAATATCCAATATATCAGTCCAACATCAGCATTCATATGTTTTGATTAAGCACATGTTGGAATGTCATTATGGAGAGAAACTGACCAAACGTCTTTTTCAGTCTCAGGATGTCAGATGAAAAAACAAACACCCTGCACCAACTAACACAGTGATGTGCTACATTAGAAAAATCATTTAAAATAGTTGATCTGCTTGTCACAAAGAACCAACCGAATGTGTTCCCCGTTTAATTGGAGGGGCCGGAGTCGAGTGGAAACACAGCTGTGCTTCTTGTTATCCAGGCTCTGGCTGCCAGAACTGTCAGCTGTGGAGTAGAACAACTCCCGGTGCTGAACACACACTGACTGACTTTCATAGAGGTTTGTTTACCTCCCACATGCTTGATTTCCATCGATTTCAACTTGGGGAGAAGTGGAAACTGACTCCCAAATGCCAAAATAGCTCCTTGTGGACAAGAAGTATAGCTGCAACACATTAGTCTCATTTCACACAGGCTTATACCTCATTTAAGGAATGTGGGACTACCCTGATAAAAGGCACAAGCACTATGGTGGCTCTCTCTGATCTAGACTCTCACTTACCTCAATGTAATCATGTATCCTGATCCTGTCAAAACACATAAAAACACAATTTAGTTTTTTTCCCTCTTCTCTATTTTTACTGACAATTACAATCACTGATTAATGATAAATCTGCTTTTGAGGTTAAGTATTAAAAGTGTTGTTTTGGTTGAACGTTGCTTGCTTGTCTGTATTCAGAACTACATGTTAAGATACAGTAAAATATCTGTACTACTCGGCCAATGATTTATTTAATATCTTAAAATATAGATCAATCTAGTAAGTAATTCTTTACAAAAACTGAGTAAGCATTTTCACATACTTTGCACATGCTTGTCCCTCTTTTTCTCTCTAACCCATAATTTCCATCTTAATTGAGTTCCAATAATGCAGTAATCCACCACGATAATTTGATTGTTTTACAAGGGAAACCATAATAACCTTTACGAAATAGTTCACTATAAACAATATAAACTGTATATTGTACTCACCTCCCTCGGCTCTCCATGGTCCGTGAAAAAGAGTCAAATGGTGTTAGGGGGAGCACAGCCCCCAAAAATCAAAGTATATTAGTGCAAACCGACTTCAAAAGAAACCGAACATATCACAGCAAAATAAATTGTAAAACATCCAAATACTTTCTGTGTGGTATTATCTAAGTGTCTTGTATCTATTTGTGGGCTCATCAAAATCTGAACACAAACTAAATTATTGCTTAACAAATCAATTTTTAAATTCTTCTCCCATGAAGGAATTAGTTGTGCATGCATGTTTTAATACAAATCACTGTTCAGCAATAGTTTAGCAAAAATAGTTGTGTGATGTTGTTGTGTTCCATAGTGGCTGCATCACCTGAACATTTTTATTTTGCAAATTAAAAACATAGTTCAAATATTGCAAAAGCTAAAATGACACAACTGTGTGGGATTTGTCCTTTGGAAGTTTCAGTTTTGTAGCTGCCGCTGTTTTGGGGTCTGGTCATTCATGGTGTCTTATCACAAATCTCCAAGTTATTCTGTTTATTCCAAACCAAAAACATAATGCTCATCAGTTTTGGTGCAACAATGCAGTATACCTAAGATCATTCTAACATATGAAATGTAAAAAAAAAAGTGTTGCTGTGTCACATAAATACTTTCCACACTGAAGGTTCGACAGCAGCCAAACAGACCAGTACTAAAAGTAATTTTTTCTCCAAAGTTTTTCCAGTTTCATCCTCACACTCCAAAAGCATCCAGCCAGTCGTCTCCCTGCTCAGCTGTCTTAATATTTCTCAGAGGCAGTGAAAGCTTGGCCTTTTCTGTGCCTGAACCTCTGCCAGCATTACATTGACAAGTCTTATCTGGGACGATAGATGGATCCCATCAATTGCTGTAATTTTATTTTTAAGAAGAGAGACGTCCTGTCTGCTGCACCGCCTGACTGTCAGGTTATTTTCTGAGCAGAGAGGATATAACAGATACAAGGCACACTGCTGCATGTCTGTGTGTGTGTGTGTGTGTGTGTGTGTGTGTGTGTGTGGGTGAGGGTGTGTGTGTGGGTGAGGAGGATCTGCAGTCTCCCACAATAGTCGGATTAAGTATCACCTCTTTCAAACGTCAACAGTGCCTCACACAATAACACCACGCACACACTTGAACAGAGAGCTCTCCTTGTCTCAGCCTGGAACTCCGGACTACTGGGAGGTAACACTAAACAAACACAGACTTACCTGGACAGGTAACCTGAGAGGAGACCCACCTTGAACCCCCTTCCTCCATAACCCCCCTCCCCCGCCCACCACTACACCATTTCCTGGCTGAGTCCCATAAGCATTAGCAAGCACCACCATGGGGCCTCAGGGTGTGTGTGTGTGTGTGTGTGTTCTTGATGGAACTGAAGACCAAAAAACAGGTGGAAGGAAAGAGAAGAGAAAGAGGAGGGGATGAAGAGTGATTGGTGAGGTGTGAAGACAAGCAAATCTGGTTGGACAGGTGATCTTTGGCCACCAGAAGAAGAAAAGAAAAAAGAGTTAAGCAAAAGAAGTTTAAAGGGATTCAGTCTCTCTTTTGTCTGAAGTAGTTTTAACTTAGACAGGGGGGCAGCAGTTAGCCTAAAGGTTAGAAATCAGAGGATCATTGGTTCAAATCCCGCAAATCCCACAATCTGCAAGGAATGTTTGAGTAAGGAATAAAAAAAAAAATCTTTGAAGAAATTACAATTGTGGAAAGTCTAGATTTTCAAGGTGCACTAGTCTAGATTTGTATTGTTTTATCACATCAACAAGACTGGAGGTTCATGCAGTGCTTCTCAGGTGCATGAAGAAAAGAGAGTGGAAGACCAGGGAAAAACGCACATGAACACATAGACTGAAATGACTTCCTGCATTTAAATGCGCTTGAGTAATCATCAAATTCACTTTGTCCAACTCAGATCTGTTTCAGCTGGAGTCTATCCCATCCATTACTCCATTGTCTTAATGCATTTGTCCTTCAGGGTCTCAAGGATCTGGATCCCAGCTCACATTTACATTTACACCTGAAGGCACCGATATCTTTGGACAAGAAATTATTTACAAAGCTTAAGTAAAATTTAGGCCTGCCCCCAACCAAGAATTTTCCTAGTCGACCAACAGTCGTCATTTAGGGCCATTAGTCAACTAATCGCCTGCATGTTTACAATATTAATCTAATTATTATATATTTTGGGCGGGGCAACACAATGGTTTGAGTTGAAGGTGTGAGAAAGAATAGTATCAGTAACATTGTTAACACTGTGCTACATAACAGAGAAATACAAAACCGTACTAATGAACCTTCATTAATATAGGCCTATATTTTATCTACAAGTGCACGTCACACACTGAGCGAGCCGTCTGTTAATGACGCTGTGGGCAAAGCAGTAATGATTGTGCTAAGTGGCTAATGGGCATGTAGCTACTTACATGTTTCAGATGATACGTCATGTTTGTAGTCGACCAATGAAGATGAGCTTACATATCACCTTGGGTTTGTCCTTCACCTTCTCAAAATGATCCCACACTTTGGATTTCCTGCCCGACATGTTATTAACTAGCCTGTGTACCAGCCCTGTTAAGTAACGTGACTCCTGACTGACTGCTGATCGTGGCCACTTCCTGTGTCTGTCCTTTCAAATTAAATTCTAACATGGTCCAGTCATATAGGTTTTGATTTATTTTGACAAGGCGCAGCTCCTAACAGACTTTCACGTTTGTTTGTTTTTTTCTGCGACAAAGCAACCAATGAAATCTTGCCGACTAATGACCTTTCTGGTTCGCCTAACATTTGGTTGACTATTAGGGGGCAGCCCTAGTAAAATTTGTTACAAAATCTTAAGTGATTCTATTAAAGCCTTCACTAGGGATGTACCCGAGCCCAAATAATCTATTCAGGAAAGTAAAATGATGCCATGGAAGCAGATTATTTTCTACCCAAAGCTGCTCCTGGGAAAAAACCTGACGTTTGTGCATTATGTTTCTTCAGATCGATTCATATCATTGTGGATAACCACAAAATAAAAATGGCCATTCTGTTTGCAACACATGACTTTGACTTTACCAACTAGCTGTCTCATTAACTACATTATTGAAAAGTCATTTCTATATTCTGATCGCCCTGTGAGTCAGCGCACAGGGTGTGGCAGCTGGATTTCTTTCAAACCCCTGCAAATTATACATCAAAATGTTTTTTTCTTAGTTAATTATATCCCATGATTTAATCAATTTGATGTCTTGAAGGCACAATAATTGCAGTCCCAATGAATGTCTCAACACTAGATCTCCTTCACCTGTAGGGATCTGCCTCTCTTTAGAACTGATTTTCTGAATTTACAGTATGTCGAGCAATAGGCCTATACACAGCACAAGTGTAAACAGTAGAATGATTGACGGCTAAATTACATGTAGCTGCCTCAATTTCAGGGTCGTGGTATTGTGCATGCTGACTCTCCCTGACACGACTGTGACTTACTGGGATACTTGAATGGAACTGATTCATTCAACACTTTAAGTGCTATTCCTACTATGAAAAAGGCCTGTGCTTTTTTCCCATCCTGATCTTAGTAACATGTTTCTAACAACTTTACAAAGTGACAATATGTAAAAAAAAAAAAAAAAATGTGTGTACAGCTTGTTTCTGCTGCCCCTAAGTGGCCCAAATATCGGTTATTACAAGTTTAAAGGGATACTGGGAAGCCTGTTTTCAACCAGCTTTGTACCTTTACAACTTGGGTAGTATGCTTAAATGCTCTATGATAAACCTCTCTCCATCCTGCTAGTGTCCAGATCTCCCTGCTCATTTGCGTTATCCGGTAGATTTTCACTGGCCCTATGGCTGTTACTTGAACTACAGATTGTACTGTAGCATAGAAGCGGACTGAGAGAGAGCCACCTCTCTCTCTGCACACCTGTCAAGTTTCTTTTACAGTTTAAATTCATATCTGTGTAAATATGGAGGCTACACACTCATCTTCCACCCAGTAGGGCAAAAGATTTATAAAATCAGCACAGTTTCAAGGTGGGCACCCAAGATTTGGGTCATCAATTCAGTATCTGACCAAATGTCTCCCCTTCTGTTCCTGAGGTATTAAGTTGAGTAACGGTAAGATAAGTGTTTTATGCAGAATATTATGATGTCACAATGAAGGTGACCTTTGACCTTTAGGATATAAAAGGTCATCACTTCATCATTTTATCCCATTATGAAATTTTGTCATAATTAGAGTGAAAATTATTAAGTTATGGCCAAAAACATGTTTTGTTAGGTCACACTGACCTTGACCTTTGAACTTCAACGACCAAATTCTAAGCTGATTATTCTTCCGTTCAAGTGGACTTTTGTGTCAAATTTGAATATATTCCCTCAAGGCGTTCTTGATACATTGCATTCACAAGAATAAGACGGATGCAAGGTCACACTGATTTTGACCTTTGACCACTAAATTCTAATTTTTCATTCTAGAGTCCAAGTGACTCTAAAATATCATTATCTCAATTATAATAATACTCAAAATTTGAAGTAACCAGTAACTATAGCTGTCATATTTAGAGTCGTAGAAGGTACTATATTTCCCTCAATTAAAGTACTGGAGGAGTATTACAAAGTATTAAGTAAAATAAAGTTATTTACACTGAATAGCCCATGTAAAGTAGCAGTACTTTACTACTTTATTTAGGTACAAAGTCTACAGAGAATCACAGCATCTTGAATCAGTCAAAAAGAACTGAAACTCTGCAGCTTTAATCACTGAAGACATTGTGACAGTTATTAACCATGTAGGTGAACCCAATACACTGACCACATTCTGACTCCATCAACCCAAACCTGAAGCCTGAAGTAGCACGTTGAGCTTCAGCCTCTGAGTCTCTGCGTGTGGACTGTGGGAGAACAGGTGGGCATAGTTTCTGTCAAACAGAGAGAGATTGATGGAGTGGGTTAGAGCGCTGGCCGGGAGTATTCTCTTACAGCAATGGCAGAGACAGAGACAGCTGTACTCTGTACACTGGACTCTGTGTGTGCATGTGTGCATATTTGTGCAGCACGGTATATGTGCTAGTCTATAGGGAGATGCATTGTGTTGTTCCTGAAACAACAGAGGATGTGAAGCAACAACATAGACAGGGGAAAAGTTTCGTTTGTGGTTTTCTTAGATCTTAGTGCTGCATTCGACACGGTGGATTGGTATTTAAACATCTGAGTGTACAAAAATTAAGTGGAGTTCCCCAAGGCTCCATTCTTGGGCCTCCTCTGTTCATCCCAGATTATGGAAATAAAAGGAAATATCTTACCATAATTATGTAGACAACACGCAGACAAATTTAACAATTTCATCAGGTGACTATGGTCACATATAAGCACTGAGTAGGTGCATTCAACAAATCAGTCATTGAATGTTAGAAAATATAAAATAACCTATCACCTCAAAAATATATATCAAGAATTAAAGGTCAAGTGTGAAGGATTTAATGGCATCTAGCAATAAATTTGTAGAACTTACATTTTTCCCATATGCCAAGCGTGTAGGAGAACTACGGTGGCTGACATGAAAACTCAAAGACACAAATAGTCCTATCTAGAGCCAGTATTTGGTTTGTCTATTCTGTGCTACTGTGGGAAAAAAAACATGGCACACTTAATGAAAGAGGGCCTTCTCCATATGAAGAAATAAATGGCTCATTCGAAGGTAACAAAAACACATCAATTCTCATTTTCAGGCGATGATAAACAAAAGAAAGCATTTAGGAATATCATATACCATTTCTGTCAGTAGATGTCCCAAAATCCTACACACTGGACCTTTAATTCTTGATAGTTTTGATACTTATCTTGCTGCAAAATTTAGGAAAACCTGACCATGCCTTAATCTTCAATTGGGTCAGCTACTGTAATGCTCTCTTTATGGCTCTCTGAAAAAGTCCTCACTAAGACCAGGAAAGTGGAGAATTCCCTGTTATCTACACTGGCTTCCTGTGTGTCAAAGACTTTAAAATACTACTGTTGGTTTAGAAATGGTTTAGGACCAAAGTACATTTGGGATCTGCTGGTCCATTATGGACCATCCAAATCTCCCATATCATCTAGGAGAGGTATTCTTACTGTCCCCAGTGTCAAAACTAAACATGGAAAAGCAGAATTAAGTTTTTATGCATTGCATATCTCAACAGCTCTGTCTACTAGAAATGTTTCTACACAACTAATTTAAAAGAGCAAATAACATTTTGAGGGAAATATTGCTGAGCAAATAATGTTTACTGTTAACATAATGAGGAAATGTTGATAATTAACGTACCTAGCCAGTCACAAGAATGTTGGTTGACAACGTATTTCAGTTATTTTCCGCCAAAATAGGCAACCTTTAAAAACAATATCCACTTGTAGTGACTACAGCATTATGTTTTTTATTACCTTTTTTAACATTTATCGGAATTCTAATCTTTCCCTAACCTTAACCAATGTGCATTTGATGCTTGAACCTAAGAAAAGGGTCTTTGTTATTAGGTTTTTTATTAAAATGTATACCGAGTCACGATCTTTCCCTAGCCTTAGCCAAAGTGCTTTTGTTGCCTGGACCTAAGGCCGGAGTCTAAAAAAAAAAAAAAAGCCTAAATTTCTTGTGTCAAGGTCTTGCATTTTGTATGCCTGCCATCATCCCCCTAAAGCCTACATGGTACATGAATGTAGTGTTTTGTTACCTAAATGAAATGTTGTCTCGAAACATTATCCACAATTTTTAGGAGACAGGGTTAGAAATAAAGTGGAGTTCCCCAAGGCTTCATTCTTGGGCCTCTTCTGTTCAACTTTGACATGGTCCCACTAGTGCAAATTATAAACTAACGACTAAATATCTTACCATCACTATAAGAACGACACACAGATTTATATAACAATATCGCCAGGTGATGAGGATTCCATAAAAGCACCGAGTAGGTGCCCCCAACAAATCAGTGATTGAATGTGTGAAAAAAATGTCCTCCAGTTAAACAAAGATTAAAAATCAGTGCCCTCCTTCTAATGCTAAAGACCACAAACTAAGCCAATAATCTTGGTGTAGACATGAACTCAGACCTAAATTTTGACATCCAAATTAAGACAATTATAAAACATACATACTATCACCTCAAGAATATATCGAGAATTGAAGGAATTTCTTTGCAGCAGGGTTTAGAAAAACTTGACCATGGCTTAATCTTTAGGCTTGAGTACTCTAAGGCTGTCAGTACAGGTCTTTCTAAAAATTTGATTCAAATCAATTTTATTCCTAAACCCCAATATCACAAATCACAATTTGAGTCAGAGAGCTTTACAGCATACGACATTGCTCTGTCCTTGGACCCTCACAAACCAGAAGGAAAAACTCCCCCCAAAAAACCTTTGACAAGGAAAAAAAAATTAGCAGAATCCTCAGGAAGAGCAACTAAAAAGTCCTCACTAAGACCAGGAGAGTGGAAAGTTTCTTGTTATTTGTGCGGGCTTCCTGTGTGTCAAAGAATTTATTTCATAATACTACTGTAGGTTTAGGAATCATTTCAGGCCAAAATACATTTTGGATCTGCTGCCTCATAATGAACCGTGTAGATCTCTCAGATAATCTGGGACAGGTCTGCTAACTGTCCCCATCAGACATGCAGAAGCAGAATTCAGTTTTTATGTGCCACATATCTGAACAAAATCCTAGAGAACTTGAGACCTGCTCCCAACTCTCAGTTTCAGCCTCTCTGGGCTATATTGTCTTGTGTTTCTTTTGTGTATTTTCTTAAAACATTTCTGTCCTATGTAAAGCACTTTGTTTTGCCTTTTTGTTCGAGGGTGCTATCAAAATAAACGCGTGACATGCCTTAAACCTTGGCGAACAGCGGTTTAAACTGATCTGCTGCCTTTCTAACTTTGATTATATCTTGTTTCTCTGACATGACGGCCAAAACACTGACGAAGGTGCACAAAGCAAAGAGGTTTCTATGACAAGCTCTCACCCAAAGAGGAAATATTTTCCTTCCCAGTCAAGAGGACTAAGGGGTGCCTCTCTTATCTGGTAATAACAAGGGTTAGCTTGACACAAAGATGCTAACCCGCTTAGCATTTTCATTTATTCATTTCACTTTTTTTTTTTTTTTATCCCTCAGACAAAGCAGTGAAGATGAGACCCACATGTGGGATGTGAGGGGTAGAAAGCACTGTTTCACTCGATTTTTCACGTCCATGTGCAACAGTTGTAAAAATCCATGGCCATAGAGAAGATAAAATGCCTGTACTGTGTGTAGTTTTAGAGGCATGTGTTTAATCACACATCCTTTAAAACCACAGTGCCGTACAATAGTCCAGTCAAGGGCATGTCACTTAAGCAATGCTTTAATCAAAAGAAAAATGCATTTAATTTAAGGAACAATGTCTAAAAAAAGAAAATATAGTGTTGCACAATTTGCCACAGTCGGCCCTAATGTACCGTCATTCTGCGTCCATCTGCCGGGACCTTCTGTCCAATAGGTCTGTAATTGAAAACACACAAAGAGCTGACACTCTGAAAAAGAAATAAATGAGTTTTTTCTTGTCCATAATACAAAATGACCATGACATGTTTCTGAGGTTTGATCGGGCTGTTGGTCAGAGGAAAAACTCAAAGTGATTGCGTGGCCAGGTGGTGAAATGTTTTGTTCACTGACAAGCAGATGATACTGTAATTAATGTTATCATTAAGATTATAATTACTATAATCATGGTGATCTACTATCTTTTCATTGGACTTTTCTACTGTGGCAATGAAATGTTCATCACACTGCAGCTTAGGAAAACACAAGGAAATAAAGATGAATAAAGATCAGTGAAGATCATGGGCATCACAGAGTGATAACAGTCCAACACAACACAACATTTCTTAGAGAAACTAGACATTGACAAATACCTCACCGATGTGTCAAAGATGTTTGAAATTGAGCTGACAGTGTTCATTTTAGTTTTAAAATATGATTGGATGATTCTAGTGTCATAATGTTTTGCTGGGTTACTCTATGCGTCATCCATTTCCTGTCTGTCCTGACAGAGGGATCCCTTCTCAGATGTTCTTCTTGAGATGTCTTTCATTTGAGGCATAATGGAAAATGTTGCTGTTGCTACAGTAACAATATAACATAAAGTTCAGCTAGTTGCCAGGCTAATTTATACAATGAAAAATGCCATAGGTTTCCGCTAATAAAGTTAGCTTGTTGTATTTTTGGGGAAAATGTGTCCAGCAAAAGACGAATGTTTTGTTTGTTAATCTTGTGGGTTATGATGAAGCCAACTTGGGAAAAAAAAAGTGTCTCTATTAAGCCATGTTTAATGTGTGTTTTAGGTGTGTTTTGAGTCAATCAAACTTCACAACACCTCACAGAAACTTCAGCACTGACTGAAGTTTTTGGAGGTGTAACTGCAGAGCAATACACACACACCACCGTATTAATATATTATGTATTAAGGGGACATCCTCAGGTTGACAAGTTGTGACTAGTCATATGCCTTACCTTCAGGGGGAACAATAGTTTAGAACATACCGGATGTATGAATCAGAAAGTGCAACTAAACTGGAACTCCTGAAAAGTGCAAATGTTGTTGCATTAACTGGGATCATTGGATGTCAGTGAGTTATCAAAATGATATCAGAGTAACTGCACTTTCTCATTGTGGACAACAGTAATCCTGTAAAAAACAAAACAAATTACAACAACAAAACTCCACTGTATTTGACACTTTGAAGTTGTCTCCTACTATTTGATTCCCAATCCAGACATTGTTAATAATTGCTTCCCCTTGTAAATATATGGACCTCAAAACTGTTCTGAAATGCAAAATAATGGAACTTTAAACATGTGATTAAAAATGTAATTAATCACAATCAACTACTGAAATTCCGCAACTGATGGCGATATAAAAAAAATAATTGTTTGCTATGTAAAGATATAGTGGAGTAATGGCGTCCTGACCAAAGAATGAAGTCACGCTACTCTGTGTGTGAACTCCGAGCTCCTCTATTTGTTCTTGTGGTCGGTTAGCCTGGTTCCAGACCATAGACCCCGCCCACTCAACTGAGTAGGCTTGCATTACTGGTCTGGCATACTTCAATGAATTTGCGATTTATCTCGTCCAAACGATGGACGGACCAATGAACGCCGGGGGTCTAGCGATTAGCCAATCAGCGCCACGCTGATGTCAAGCTGTACGCCGGTGGGTAACTGGTGAGGATAGCAACAATGGCGACCGCTACAGATCCTACAGACCACATTAACGATGCTATCGAGGTATTTCGCCACTACTCGCGTTAATGGAGGACCAAATTAAGGAAGCTGCTAAACTGGATTTAACGGCGATGCAGCTGGGCGTGCACGACGACGGAGACATTTTAAACGGGCAATGCTCGCTTGTTTTCGGCACCCCCGAGGCATGGATACTAATGACGTCAGATTCTGGGTGAGTCGTTGATCTCTACTGATTGGTTAGGGAAAAAATCAAATTCCCTCCCCCTTGTAAATCGCCTTCAATGGAGGCGATGTCAGAATGAAGGTTCTGGGAGCTTCAGTCTGACACTCAGGCTAGTGGTCGGTAGGTCTGACCGCGCATGCATGTTAGTGCATATGAGTCCCTGTGTGTTTATCCCACTGGCCAGCTAATTGCTGTCGCTCTGCACTGCACTCATAGCAGTTACCACTAAGGTTGGCGACAGCATCACTTAAGCAAAACAACCCCCCCCCCCACGTCAACACTGTTAGCTCTAGCACTGTTGCTGTTAGCTGCTAGAACCATTAGCTGCTAGCCGTCAGCGCAGCCACCTCCACGTTGACAACCATGTGACTTTTATTCATAGATATGCTCTGAATGTCATATACAACTCCTTTAACTTGCACCATTTTGTCTTAAATTCCCATTTTTAC
The DNA here is from genome assembly GCF_006386435.1 of Epinephelus moara. NCBI lineage: Eukaryota > Metazoa > Chordata > Actinopteri > Perciformes > Serranidae > Epinephelus > Epinephelus moara. The sequence continues at coordinate 14,826,092 of NC_065517.1, forward strand.
TTATTTATTTGATTTTATTCGTATTTAATAAGCCTTGTTTCAGTGCCAAGGACTGCTTTTCTGTAATTGTTGCACATATGACAAAGAACTTGTCAGGTATTGTCAAGGTCAGGTCTGTGATGTCTCGACCTGAGCTAGAGATGATTATCCATGCTTTCGTGTCCTTCCGACTGGACTACAGTTATTCTCTTCAGACATCCAGGATAAATGACTGAGCTGGGTTCAACGAATCCAAAACAAGAGCGTCCAGGCTTAACTGGTTGCACAAAGACCAAGCCAGGATGAGCAGACACGGATTCATCAAGCCAGGTGAAACCAATCCTGGTTCAGTGCGCGCATGCGGCTTCCTCAAATAGACCCCGCCATCGATCACAGATTCACCGATTCACCATGGCAACAAGAGCGGCGTACTTTTCCCCGTCAGAGGCAGAAATCCTCATGGAGGCTTACGAAGAGGTAAAGGATCAAATCAAAAAGAAAGGCAACACCGCCACAGTTATAAAACAACGAGAGAAAGCGTGGCAAAGTATTGCAGACCGCCTGAATGCGTAAGTATTGCAGAAATACACACTCACTGCTCCACTGAAACCATCACAATTACACTCCAAATAGTTAATTAACATCTCCGAAAACGTAGTTGTACTCTGAATTGTAACTGAAATTGGCTGCAGATGTGAGTGAAATTGTGTAAATGTAACTCCATCAGACTTTGATAAATAGATGAGCTCACTGACTTAATTGAATTTCCCTTTGGGATAAATAAAGTTCCTCTTATCTTATCTTACGTTTGCTCCTCATTCTCCATGCTCCTCTGCTGTTTCATTATATGTATGCAATTTTGTGTGTGTGTGCGTGTGTATGCTGATTGATCATAAGAATATATATATATATATATATATATATATATATATATATATAGATATATATCTATATATATATATAATCCCCTGATTTTGTGAATAGGAAATCCTTTCACAGCATTAATGTTCAGGTGAACATGACTTTTTGATATTGTCGATTAATGAACACTGTGCATTGCTTGTGATGTGCATTGATTGGTTTAATAGTCTTCATCTTATAATTTCAGATGGTCTGCGATGCTGACTATCTGATCAGCAATGTTGTGGCAAAGTGGCCTGGCTCAGTCCATGACTCCCGAGTCTTTCGGACCTCTGGAATTTATCAGCGCCTATCACAAGGTGAGCCACACAGCCTCTATTAATAACCACTTTTTTACATCATGGCTGTGTCAAGAATGTCACTCTATTTATGAGGTTGTGATGATGAGATTTTGTATTGACAGGTGAATTCTCTGGTGTGTTGCTGGGGGACAGGGGGTATGCCTGCCAGCCTTTTCTCCTCACACCATACACAGACCCTCAGGAAGCACAGCAGGCGTATAATCATGCCCATGCCAGGATCGAAATGACCTTTGGCCTCCTGAAGGCACGCTTTCACTGTCTTAACCACTTAAGGGTCAGCCCTTTAAGGGTATGTGACATCACTATGGACTGTGCTATCCTCCACAATGTGGCCTGCCTGAGGAAGGAGAGGGCCCCCAGAGTGCCATCACACATGGACTGGGACAATCCTGCCATCTTCCCTGATGACGACAGTGGTCGGCTGGTCAGGGACCAATATGTGTTAAATTATTTTAGTTAACATGCAAGCTTTAAATTTAAGTTAAATATGTCCTGCAGTGGCAGAGACGCATGCTGGGAATTTCAGTTAAATATGGCCTGCATTGGCAGAGGAATTTGTGTGTGTTTTTTTAATTCAATTTAAATTGATTTGGCCTCTTATGTTGTTTGTGCTGTATACTGTGTATATACAAGCTTGCAGGGAGGCTACTGCATCCATTCATTTGTCTGTTCATTTGTTGTGTATGGATTTGTCCTGCATTTATTTCAGTGTGCAGACATGTGGGGTGTATCATATACAGACCTTTGAATGTGTATTTATTCTTGTGTTGTATAATATGCTTTGATTCCGTGCTTTCTATCTTGTAGAGTCACTGTGTGACTTGAAAATGTCAGTTTTGAAAGGAGCTGATGGTTTACTTGCTTTGATTTATCCTTATTCAATAAAGGAACATCATATTACTCTTTGTGTATTTATATTTATATGGGATGTGTATTTTATATATAGTCTATGGGAAACTGTAAATTATCTAATGATTGCAAAATCATCTAAACTCATCATTTATCTAAAATGATTGCAATTAATGATCACAAATGTTTAAATAATGACAGTGGGTCTGGTTGAATGTGATAACAATGTGCAGTGGGCAGTGGAATAACTATTGGTTTCCGTTTGTGGTGACTGCTGACTGAGATAAGGGATGAGATTAAACAGATCCTGGAATTTAGCCTGGTCTGGAGCAGGCTAGCTCCACAGAATAAATCTCCATGGTAACTTATGTCATAACATAACCCGCTTTCCACTATCCCGCTTTTGTGCAACCGGATCCCGGATAAGTTGAGCCAGGATAACCAAGATATCCCAGCTTAATCCCTTATCCTAGTTTTGTGCAATAGGCCCCAGGTCCAAGAGATCAACCCACATCACTTCCATTTTAGCTTCTTTACACTGGCCTCCCTTACAGTTTAAGGATTCACTTTAAGATACTTGTTCTCTCATGTATAGAGCCCTCCACGGCCAGGCACCTGAATACATCAGTGATCTCCTCCATCTATATATTGTCAGTAGGTCCCTTAGGTCTTCAGAACAGAACCTACTGGCTGTCCTCCGCTCCAGACGCAAAACAAAAGGTGATCGTGCCTTTGGAGTAGTGGCTCCAACACTATGGAACTCTCTTGCATTAGGTTTATGGTCTGCAGTGTCTTAAGCAGTTTTTGAAAAACAACTAAAGACCCATCCCTTCAAAATGGCCTTCGTCCCACTCTAAATTGTCTAGTGCTTGTTCCCCGGTTGACTGATTGCTTAATTGTATTTTGTGAAGCACTTTGTGAATTTCATTTCTGTGAAAGGGGCTGTATCAAGTAAATTTAACTATCATTCATAGTTGCAGCGAGTTGAGTTCTGAATTCTTGCGTTTAGGATTCATTTTGCAGGAAGCCAAACTTAATGCAGCTCTGATGTGGCAGTGAGACAATGAACAGCGAACTCTAAGGCCGCATGGCAAGGAGACAAAATGTATTTGCTTAATGTGAATCCTTGTGCCAAGGTAAGAAAACTCTGCCACTACCAATGAAAACTACTGTACAGATAGAGAATTACTGAATGTAAATACCATGACTATTGCGGAAAAATTCCCACCAGAGATAGCAATAAAAATGGGTTTGCTTTGATAAAATTCACCTCTTTAAAACTTCATCTGGAACTTTTGATCGTGGGTTACAATGTAAAGCTTTATGCTCTGCTGTGCGATACAGTAAAAACCTTCAGATAAAGCAAGAGGGGGTCAAGTTTAAATGATTTCATCAAAGATATGTGTTCCCAAGGTCAGGAATGAACCTCCATGCTCATTATACGGGTAGTTTTATGAAGATATACATGTTACAACACATATTATTACTAATTGTCTTTATATACAAATGTGTAACTCAATCACAAACTCAAGTTCTCTTACTTTTTATAAGTCATCGCAGAGACAGAGAGTTGACTTGAGACATGGTAGTTTCCATTTTACATCTTTATTTCAATTGCAGCTCAGACATATTGTGATTACAGAGGACAGTTGATGGCGCTTGTATTGAAAAAAAAACTGTCGATATAATAAAAACCTGTGTTAAGATCAAGGTTTCATCATGTTTTTGTCCTCACTTTGCGAGTTTTTATCAGCTATTATTTACTTGTTTTTCTACATAAACTGCTTCGATCAATTTTTTTTACTGTCTTTTTCATCTCTGCCAATAAACAGGACAAAAGAGAAAAGAGCAAGCCCTTTCAAAATAGTCTTCATTCCTTTGATGAATAAAACTAGTACAGTTTTTATATGTGGTCACCAGTTAATCTTGTCAATGTGCAGTTCGTATTACTACAACTAATAAAGCATTGAGTGCATGTTGACTTTTTTGTTTGACCTTTCTTTAAAAAGGATATTCTACGGAAACTGAAATGTTTTTTGTTTTTTTTCTTCAAGGGAATTCTAGCCAAAGCATAATTACACAAACCACTGTAAAACCAACAGTTATAGAAGCTAAAAGAGTTTTATAAAAAGATAAACACAAAAGACACTTAAACACATCCTGTTATAATATACAGTGTACATGAATTAAAAATAATTCATTTTTTATCACACAAAGAATGACGCAGTTGCAGAAAGCAGCTATTCTCCCTTTTTTTAGTAGAGAAAGAGATCTCTGAATTGATGTCAGACAGCGGGATATTGATTGAGCAGCGAACCTTGAACGCCACAGAGCCCACACCTCTCACTCGCCATCTCCTGTGTGGAGTATTGTTGTGGTCCCACTTTACAGAGCAGACTGACCTTCAACTTAAAGGAACATAGAACAAAACCAATACACTGAGTCTCTCAGTGAAACAATAACGTGGGTTATTATCACTCGGAGCATCAAGGAAAAAAATAATTGGTTCTCTTGCGTCTGGTTTTGTTTAAATGCTATTTAAACTGAAGTCCTTTGAAAGTCCATTTAAGAGATTTTACGTTTAATAAAATTGTCTAATCAGAGTTTAAAGACCCTGATGAACAAAATGTGTATTTGCAGGCCAATTTAGAATCGGGTAGGGCCACATATCAAGCAAATGGATTCGCACACAAATACTGTAGATTTACATACAATTATTTTGTAACATAAGCTTTGATATATATGTCACTATCAACCCTATGTCAAAAATAATTTGGCTACACATATTGTGTTTTATTCACATTGAAGAATCTGCGGTTTGGTCTCCTACCTCGGTTTTGAGGAAAAAACTATACCTTTAGAATTTATCAGTTATCATTTATCGTTGTTATGAGATGTGCTGGGTTTTATCAGTGACAGCTTACTTCTGTGGCATAAAAACTTAAAGGGGAACACAACCCATACTGGGAATTCTAATACGTTACTTAAATGGGCAATACTAGTACTTAACACTAACTAGTAGGTTAAGAACGCTGTAACTATCCCATTAAATGTCCACTGCCATTGTGAGCAGTTCCATTAGGTTTTATTTTCACTTTCCTTACATTTAGGCACCAGTACTATGTGCTTAGGTTTAGAAAAAACATGAGTTGGCTTTAAGTAAGTACACTCATTACTAGGGATGGGTATCGTTAAGACTTTAACGGTACTGCTACTCTTATTGATACTGCTTATCGATCCGGTATTTTAACGGTACTCTCATCAATACTTTTTGAGGAAGAAAAAAACAAATTAAGATCATAAATTGCTTTATTTTCTCAATTTCTCACCATGTCAAGAAAAGAAGAGATAGGACAGTCACCATGCCGCTTTCCCCCTTATGCCGGCAATTTCACACAGCCAGCGGCATGGCAAAAATAAAAACAACTGCAGAAAATCAAGGACGGTCAACCCATCAAATCTGATATGTATCTCATGTCAATCACAGTCTGTCTCTAAACTTATGCCAGATAACGTTTCACAATTAGCACTTCTAAATATCAGGTATCTGGCTGGCAAATCCTTCTTAATCAATGATTTTATTAACAAGCACAAACTTGATTTTATGTTTTTAACTGAAACTTGGCTAGGTCAGGAAAATAGTGCAGCAGTTTTGATTGAGACAACCCCTCCAAATTTTAGTTTCTTTAGTGACGCAAGAATACATAAGAGAGGAGGCGGAGTTGCCACTCTGTTCAAGGACAGCTTCCAGTGTAAGCAAATGTTTTATGGTCAATTTGACTCCTTTGAATATGTTGCCACTCAGTTAAAATCCCCCTGTCGAGCAATTTTAGTGACCATCTACAGACCCCCCCAAATATGATACAAGGTTTTTTGATGAAATGCCAAATTGCTGTCTATTGTGTGCATGGATTTTGACTGTGTTGTTTTAGTGGGAGATTTTAACATTCATGTTGATAATCTTACAGATGGGTGTGCTAAGAAACTGTTAAATATTCTGGATAACTTTGGGCTTTCTCAGCATGTCACAGAACCAACACATAACAGAGGACACATATTAGATCTAATTATTTCCAAAGGTCTTAATATCTCTGAGGTTGTGGTGAACGATGTCGCTTTATCTGACCATTACTGTGTTTCGTTCAAAATGACCACCCTTGCTAATCCTATGAAAAGTGAAGCAGAGGTGATCAGAAAGCGTTACATAAATGATAACACCTGTGCATTATTATTCACCCTGGGTTTTACACCATCACCAACCCTGCCCTCAGCTCTAGTTGATGACCTTGTAAACAGTTTTAGTTCCAGTGTTATGACTGTTATTGATTCTATCGCCCCAATTAAGACCAAAGTTAAGTCAGGTAGGAAAAAGGCACCCTGGAGAAACGCCACACTGGTTAAAGAATACAAAAGAGTATGTAGACAAGCTGAACACAGGTGGCGAAAAAACAAACTCCAGGTATATTACGACATTTATAAAGAGTCTTCGCAACTATAACCAGGAACTGAAGAATGCAAGGCAATCATATTTTTCAGGGATTATCAATAGAAACAGTAATAATGCCCGCACACTCTTTTCTGTAGCGGACAGACTGACCAACCCCACAGCATCACTCCCTCCTGAACTACTGTCCAACAATTCATGTAATGACTTTGCAGCCTTCTTCACAAACAAAATATCACAGATAAGACAGGCAGTGTGCAGCTCCAGCTCAGGAATGATAACACTTGTGCCTTCCTGTCCTCCGGTTAATCTAGGACATTTTAGCCTCCTAGATTACACAACTCTCACAGAAACGGAGACGTATCTCAGTGTCATCACACGACTACAGTCCCTTACTCTCAGTGAGTAACTGTGTTCATCAAATCAATGACTGGATGTGCCAGAATTTTCTCCGGCTAAATCCAGAAAAGACAGAGGTGTTAATTTTTGGCCCTAAAAATGAAAGGGCAAAGATCAGCGCTCACCTTGGCTATATGTCATTGACAGCTACAAATCAAGCCAGAAATCTTGGTGTTATTATTGACTCAGACCTGAACTTCAACAGCCATTTAAAGTTTATTACTAAATCTGCTTGTTACCACCTGAAAAATATAGCTAGAATTAAGGGGTTTCTGTCTAAACAAGACATGGAAAAACTTATTCATGCATTCATTTTTAGTAGGTTGGATTATTGCAATGGCATATTTACAGGCCTTAACAAAAAATCAATCAGACAGCTGCAGCTGATTCAGAACGCTGCCG
>NC_065517.1:14834426-14839113 GCF_006386435.1 Epinephelus moara
TGAGGCAAATTGTGATTTGTGATATTGGGCTTTATAAATAAAATTGATTGATTGATTGATTGATTGATTGATTGATTCCACGCAGCCCTGAAGGGTCGTCTCCGTGAGCTGGTCTCCTCCTGCTCTCTCTGACAGGTCAGCACAAGCTAATATAGCAGCAGTGGCTAACATCCAACAGCGAGCCATTAAACAGTCCCAACAAACTCACACCAACAGTGAAACAGATTGACTCTGTTGTTAAACTTATTAATAACCTTTGGGTGATGTTAGCTGTTTGATGCTAAAAGTTAGCCACGTCACCTAGAGTGTGACTCTGTCCCAGGTGCAGAGCTCACAGTTAGGCAGCAGTAGTCTCATGATAAACAGAGAGTGAGTGGCTAAGTGAATCAATACACTGCATGCAGCTCTACAATGAAATGAGATTTTACCCGTTTTAAATAGTCAAATTTAAGTAAAGGTCGTGCAGAATTCACAGAGATTGGCAAAATTCTTCTAACTACTCTCCTCCCTCCTCACTCCTCCAGATGCATTTTAGGCATTGAGACATCCCTTAAGATCGCTGAAATCGCCATCCGAGTCACAAGCAGGAGGATGGGGGGCCAAAAATTCACAAATGAGAAAAGCTCTAAAATTCACGAGGCCTCATATGCACTTGGTTTTAACATGATCTTGTTACCTCAATTGTGCCTGCGTTGTGTGCGGATTTTAATATGCAAATTAGTTGGGCAGGGCTGGCAGACTTCATAGCTTGTTTGCAAAATGAAAGCATTGAACTTCCAATTGAAATGCATTTAAAAGGTAGGCCGCTAAGCACTACACCAGTGGATGTCCAGTATTTCTGGAGCCTGTTTCAATTGACAACATACTCACTGGTCCAGATTTACTACCAGTGGACGTACTTATAACTAGATTCAAAGCTCATTTTGCAGTTTACTGTTTAAGTACCTCAAAGAGCCACTCAAACGGTCTCTTTAAAACCTTTTATTATAGTTCTGTGATGCATCATTTCATCTCTCTTCAGTGACTACAACATAAATGCTTTCATTACGTTTTAAATAGAATCGACCAATGCCAACCTCTATCACACACACACACACACACACACACACATTTTTTTTTTTCTGCTTTTTTTTATTTTTATCAAATTATGATTTCAATTTTGAACAGAATTTAGCACCTGAACTTTGAAGAAGGCAGAACAAACGTAAATATATAAAATATTATTTTGCTCTCACAATAGTAACACTGAAATTGCAGAGGTACTCCCGAGTCCCTTGAACCATCTGACCCATTATATTGTATAATGCTGTATGATAGCCATTCATTACCGTTGCCTATACAGCACAAATCATCCACCAAGACTGAACAGTCTACTGTAATTGCGGATATCATCATCAATAGCTCTATTATACTTCCCATCCTTGACACTCCTTATTGACTTCAACAGTTCATCCATTTGTCCTCACTTTCTTTTCACATGCAGTAACAATGGGATGTCTTTTATCAGTGTAATCATCCTCTCTCCCATTTACTAATGTGTTTAACCAACACAGCTCCTTGAGTTGGTCATCAATAGCACCATCTGCAGGCTATTACTAGGTATTACATGGGTTGTCATTTGTTCAGATTTAGCTCAGGGAAACCAGTGTGGGAGCACTGTAGTTTTTTTATTGTTGAAGTAAGACTGAGCATGGCAGGTGATAGATACATGACAGAACATTAAGTCCATGTAATGTAAAGCTTGTCTTTCTCTTGTAGGGCAAAAGTGCAAGAAAGGGGTTGATATAGTGCAGAGGATCATGTTTGGGTGTGGTGCATTTGTGGTTTGTTGGGAAAGGAGCATTTAGTGGGAATGTGTGCGTGTATGAGGCCATTAGATTTCATATTACAAAGAGAAAAAACATTCTTATGCAATATAACTAAATATAATACTCATAATGTTGTAAGTACTTACTAAAATGATAAATACAAAGAACCTGACAGATTCAGGAAGAGGTGGACTAGGTGGAGAGGAGGTGGGACAGTATAGTGGATTAAGTCCCTAGGCATTTGGTGTATCCCCACAGTGGAACAGGGCATGAAGCAGGTCATGCATTTTCTTTTCTTTTTTAAATTGTCTTTATGGAGCAGTGTCCTGTTTTCCAATATGAACTTCAAATCCTTTTGATTATTATTTAATTTGTCCAGCAAAGAATTTATAACGATGATAAATCTACAGAGAATTATCACCCAACTCTACTGTTCCTCTCAGCTCATTGGCGTGTTTAGGCAGCCGAGTCACCAGAAGAAAATGCTCTCATTGTATATTTATGTAAATAATGAATATGTTAGATACGTATCATATCAACATTTCTAAGATGACTTTTGTCATCAGGAGGTGATGGTGAGGAGGATGGTAGATGACATGTCACCTAGAAGTGACGCCTGCCAAGCTGCAGACCACTGTGTACCACTGTTAGAACTCAACAACACCAGTTGTTTTTTAGCAACTCTTCCTGGTGTATCTGCTGGTGTTTGTGGCACCGAACCTGGGTGTTGTTAGCGGCATATAACAGAGTTTCCCAGTGGCATGTGAGCCAATGCCAAACCTGGATAATTTTCACTGACACATCACAGCATTTCCTAGTGGCGTTTGAGTCATGGAACTTGTGTGTTTTTGGCAGCACAGTGGGGCGTTTCCAAGACGTGTTTGTGGCATCGAACCTAGGAGGGGTTTTTTTTTTAACCAATACACTGCATTTCCCAGTGGCAAATGAGCCTCTGTACCTGGGTGTTTTTAACTTCCCTGTCCCTGCACGGGTGTATTAAGCCAAAATATCATCTTTTCCCAGCATAACCAAGTGATTTATGTGCGTAAACCCTAACCACACCTATATCACAGCACTGATAAAAAACATTAAGTTTCAGCATATACTCTGCAAAATAATGTTTAGCTGTAACATATACATGGTTTGCAAAAACGTACTACATGACCATTTTTTCTGGTGACTGGCTTTGTTCCAGCCACTTTTAGCTCATTGTTTTGATTTCCCAGCCGAAAACTTAAGTTTCTATAGTGTTGTCTTTCAGCTACAACAGGCAGCTGTTTTCTAAAGCCAACTCATCAATTTGAGTTACCAAACACGGTAGACGAAATTAAGTGTTCCGTTGATAGTAATAAACTTTTAATCAAACTGCATGTCAATGTTTTGTGCACGTTATTTGTATTAGGTTGTAATCACAAGTTGCTGTTCACATAGAGTAACCTAGATTATTTATAAAAGTTCTTTATTAGCATTAGTCTGATAAAGCAATATTCTAGTAGTTTTAGGGGATACAGCCTACTGATACAGCAAGAAGTCAAAATTATTTTGTAATACAAAGCTTCAAACTGTTATTAAAGAGTTGCTTAAATGCTCTGAGCAACTAGAATTACAGCCTCATGGTTATATGCCTCCGCAAACCAGTTAAGTTGCACTTGCAGTTTACATCCATGTCTGTGAGAACATGGATGCTTCGCACATCACTAATTCAGTATCTGACCAAATATCTCCCCTTCTGTTCCTGAGTTCTGACGTTGAGTAACGGCCAAAAAAGCGTTTTTGTAGAAAATTACGATGTTACAGTAAAGTTGACCTTTGGGACATAAAATGTCATCACTTCATCATTTTATCCTTTTAGACATTTGTGTGAAGTTTTGTCAAAGCTAGAAAATGAATTCTTGAGTTATGGCAAAAAAACATTTTTTATGAGGTCACACTAACCTTGAACTTTGACCACCAAATTCTAATTTTAATTTTTAATTTTATATACTTTATTTATCCCCCTGAGGGGAAATTCAATTTTTTCACTCCGTTATCAATTACACACAGGTCCGAAATACACACATGCACAAACAGGACCTATACATGCACTAAGTGGAGATATGTCAGAGTTCCGGCAACCCGCAAATTCTCTAAAGCCTTTCTAAAGATATCGCATTGACGAGCATGAGATGGATGCAAGGTCACAGTGACCTTCACATTTGACCAAAATTTTTTAATCTGTTCATTGTTAAAGGGAAATTTCGGTTTATTTCAACCNTCCGGCAACCCGCAACCCCCGAGCAGTTAGGGGTTCATTGCCTTGCTCAAGGGTACCTCGGCAGTGCCCAGGAGGTGAGCTGGCACCTCTCCAGCTACCAGCCCACGCTCCATATTTGGTTGGACCGGGACTTGAACAGGCGACCCTCCAATTCCCAACCCAGGTCCCTATGGACTGAGTTACTGCCGACCCAATTTACTCTTGAGTCTAAGTGGACGTTTGTGCCAACTTTGAGGAAATTCTCTAAAGCCTTTCTAAAGATATCGCATTGTGGAGCATGAGATGGATGCAAGGTCACAGTGACCTTCCCATTTGACCAAAATTTTTTAATCTGTTCATTGTTAAAGGGAAATTTCGGTTTATTTCAACCTGTCTCCTATCGTCCTAAATTTGTTTCAAGTGACTAGTGACATAAAAATAATAGTAAGCATGTTAGCCATTAGCCTAGATACAGCCGGGGCGCATAGTAGCGTCAGACCTGTTAAAACGTAAGTGAACGGGCAACCTTCAAGTGCAAAGTTTGTCCACTAAACAAGCTTTTTTTCCAAAAAGACTGCCTCATATCGTTAGGATAAATGTCAGAGAACATATAGAAAACGACATGTAAACGTGTTGTCTTACCTTA
>NC_065517.1:14839373-14969191 GCF_006386435.1 Epinephelus moara
AAATTTCCCTTTAAGTCCAAGTGGATGTTTGTGCCAAATCTGAAGAATTCCATCAAGGTGTTCTTGAGATATCACCTTCCCAAGAATGGAACAGACGAACGAGATAGATGTATGTATGTACAGACAACCCACAAATATAATGCCTCAGGCCACGACTGTCACCAGCGCAGAGACATAATAAAATAAAACACATATTCTCTGTAGTGTCCATATGTTTCCACAATACAACTTCAAGCTCATGAACAAACCACAGTCGGACTTCCTAAACTGGGAAATGGGACCATTCGAGGAGCATAATTTTCTGCTGACAAGTTCACCATATCAACTAAAAGGTGATGCATGTGTCAATGTTGTGTTCACGAGTGGCCAAAAGACTCAGTTCTTTCAGGTGTAAAATCTTCATCAGTGTACCGTTATGGTTTTTAATTTCTAATTATTTTTTTGCTAATTCACAAATTACTATGGAGACGAAGTAAATACCCCATCCACCTACCAGCCTAAAGTAAAGTAAAGTAAAGTAAGTAAAAGCAGACACTGTCCCAAAAGCTACTTAACTGAGAAAATCAGGCTTAAATTGAGAATGAGGGGAATCACTGTAGTTGTCACTGATTTAATTTGGATTGTACATCTGTGTACATGGTATGTGGAGCGTAACAGTCACAGATGTGATACCAGTAACAACAATGTTCATATATTGAAAGCTAATCCCAACATGTAGATTGATGACCAAAAGCTTATCAAGTTTTTACCATCAGGGTCCAAAAACTCTGGATTGGCTTTTTTGGTATCATTTAAGTCCTCTCTGAAGACTTAAATTTATAAACTTACATTTGTGAATTGATTTTAGTTTTGGAAGTAGGTGGAATTGAACCCTGTACTCTCATATTGTGGGCCTGTGATTAACATGGATGGCCTACACATGTCTCAAGACAAAATCAAAGCAGTGGTTAAGCCACCACCACCTAAGAATATTTCCCAGCTCAGAGCTTATCTTGGACTGGTGACTTATTACCACAAACTTATCCACACTTGCTTATCCTATCTACAGTCTTGCAATCTCTGAATGCACTGTTACACACAGGAACAAAATGGAAACTGACCGAAAGCTTTGAGCAGGCCTTTCAAGAGACTAAAAGACTCATTACACCAGAAGAGGTGCTAGCACACATTGACCCACCCTTACCAATCTGACTAGCATGTGATGCCTCACCACATGGAATTGGAGCTGTGTTGTCACACACGTTCCCAGATGGCTCAGACAGACCAATAGCATTTGCCTCCAGAATGTTAACTTCAGCTGAATGCAGTTATGCACAGATTGACAGAAAGGCCCTTAGCCTTGTGTTGGGTGTCAAGAAATGTAATCACTACCTGTATGGTCAAAGGTTTACCTTGCTGACTGATCACAAGCCTCTGGTATCGATCTTTAATCCAAGAAAAGGAGTCCCCATGATGACAGCACAAAGGCTTCAGCGGTGGTCTCTTTTCTTGGGAGGTCATATGTATGACATTGAGCACAAAGGGACCAAACAACATGGAAATGCAGATGGTTTGTCACGATTACCCCTGCCAACCTCAGAAGTGACTAAAAAATGGATTCAGCAGAGGTATTTCACACAATAGTTGAAAAATTACCTGACAAACAGCCTCATGGAAAGAGAAACACACAATGACCCTTTCTTGTCAAAAGTGTATGACATAACCGTGAAGGGATGGCCAGCCCATGGTAATGCACTGTTTACAGCGTTTTCATCACGAAAAGAGATGTTGTTAGTGTGTCGCAGAACCCTAATGTGTGGCTCACGAGTTACAATTCCGTCCAAGCTACATACCAGAGTGGAACTGCATAAGGGCCACCTGGGCACAGTGAAGATGAAAAGTCTGGCCCCTGCCTATGTGTGGTGGCCCGGAATTGATAGACAAATCGAGGACTTGACCAAGAATTGTTCAGGATGCCAAAATATCCAGAATGCACCACCATCAGCTCCTCTTCATCCATGGGAGTGGCCGTCATCACCATGGCAATGAGTACACATCGACTTTGCGGGGCCATTCATGAACTCTGTTTTTAATCGCCGTCAATGCACACTTGAAATTGCCAGAGGTTGTTAAAATGAAAACAACCACTTCTGAAAAGACCATAGCAGTTCTGAGGAGCATGTTTGCCAGGAATGGCATACCAGAACTGATCTGTACAGACAATAGAAGACAGTTTGTATCCGAGGAATTCCAAAGTTTCATGAAAAACAATGGAATAAAGCACTTTACCTCTGCTCCTCACCATCGATCCACAAACTGCTTGGCAGAGAGATTTGTGCAGACGTTCAAGAAAGCCATTAAAGCAATGGACAATGAAAATTGTCCGCTACAGCACAAGATAGACAACTTTCTCCTTGCCTATGGTAATGCAATGCATGCAACCACTAGCCAGACTCCAACAACGCTATTTCTGAACAGGAACTTGAAGTCCCCCTGAGACACGTCATCAAATGGGCTAATGGCAATGCAGTATGAAGAAACACTCTGTATTGACATAATAATCTGCACTGTGTAAATGCATACAATATGTGTGGAATTTATTAAAATGTTATGTTTACAGAAGGTGTAGCTTACATGTTGTTTTACAGTCACATTGTCTGGTTTGAGAGCTACAATATTCACTCAGGATTTTTGCAACATTATTGGAGTCCATGTTTTGAAACTAATTAAATAAAAGTAAAGAAGAGAACTATAAAAAACATTTGCAGCTATTTTTTGTAATATTCAGTATCATTATTATAGCAAGTGATTACATGTAATTTTTTTCTGTGGTAGTCATTAAAAAAAAAAAAAAAAAAAAAGCACTTTTTTTCTCCTTTTGTCTTTAGTCGCAATTTTTGTCATTTGCAGCAATTTCCCACAATAAAAATCACATAAAAATGCCGCAATTTTTATGGCATTTTTTTTTTTTTTTTTTTTTACAAAATTGGCTGCAAATTCAAAGTTTTTTTACTGCAAGATCCTGGAGGGACTGAAATAGAAATACTAAAACACAGACATAATCTATTAAATGTTAATGTGCTGTATTCAAATTAAATAAACACTAATACCTAAAAAAACGTGTCAACAAAAATGTTCTAGAATCAATATAAAACAAGTACTCATAGTGCAGAAAAATCAAATAGCCTCCTTAAGGAGCTTATAAACACAGAAAACTCTCATCATTAGGTTATTTAAGAATTTAAGCGAAACAGCCCTAAAATAGAAAGACATTGGCATGATTTTCTAGAGTTGAGCAGTAGTAACTCTGTCCTAACACACACTGAACAGTCTAAAGTAGGTTGTTTGGTAATCACATGTTTGCAGTTGAGGACATTGGTCTCTTTTAGCTGAAGATTAACTATATATATTGATTTCATTTAATCTAGATCACATAGTATTCATCAGTAGAATGAGAATCAAGTCTGCATTAGATTTTAACATTATAAGACACATAGACACATATATTACCACTAAAGAACATGCAACCATTTGCTAATGTTATAAGTTTTATCGTTTCACAGGACATACAAGCATGCTCTGGTTGAAGTGATGAAGAGAAAAAATTGAATTGCTGATCAGAAACAAAAGGTCACTTGATATCAAAAGAGGTCAAAGCTCATAAGCAGTCTAATAAAATGCACTGGAGCTGCTGAAAAGATCCACATCAGCTCGAGAGGTCTGTGGGTGGCTCTCTCCCTGCTCCCCAACTGAAGGTGTCTCCTAACCGAAACAAGGTACTAATTAAACAGATGGTACACTTGAAAATACTCAGTAATATTCAACACATAATGGAGAGGATGATACACTGTGATATTGCTGTGTAACATTAAGTGTTCCAAAATTTCCCATAAACAAGGTTTTTGACCCATTGCTCTTTTGCCGTCCTTGTCGAGCCAATGATTGACTAATGATTGAGCGGTCCTATTTATCTTTCCAACATGCTAAAAGGAGCCCAATAACATACCAGGAGGTACCTCTGTGACTTTGTCGACTATGAGCTGCTAGTATAAGGGCCTCACCATGGACCTGTACAAACTAGCTTTCCTTTTGGGGGCCCTGATCTGCACTGGTAAGATATAATGGCACCTCTGAATGATAAATATGAATACTTCTATTATAACTGTCATTAAATATTCAAAAGTAAGACAATATTTTGCGTCACTGTTCTCATCAGGAAAACCCAGTCCAAATTGATTTTCATCATGTAATCCAGCCAATGTAATCAATTATTATTACTTTTTTTAACATGCAATAATTGGCGCAATTATTCGACTGTGCAATCTTCTTAACACCTCTTTAATGTATGTATTTATTCAGCCTACAATGCACATTAATGTACATGCTTATGTCAATTCTTATTCTTATCTTTATTCTGTTGATGTATATATTGTAGTAACCATTATAGCACAGTACATATTTTATATTTCTGAATGTAACACAGTTTACATACAGTGTTATGTAGCACAACTCATATATCTGTATATTTTTAAACACCCAACACAGTGAAGATACATATTTTATTAACATCTTAAACACCATTGTTAACACTGTAGCATGGTGCACATTTTTGTTTCTATTTTATAGTATTTTGTTACTTTATATTTACAGACTTCTATTTCATACTACTATTCTTACTTCTTATAATTCTCTATTCTTTACATCAGAGCAACTGTGACAAATCATAATTTCCCCTCAGAGATTAATAAAGTATTTCAGATTCTGAAGCCAGGATGTATTGAGACAAGACTGGATATACATTAAACACATCTTGTTCACCTTTGATGTGTATACACTTAGTTTACAGTTTAGAGGCAGCTCCAAACAATGGGAAGCAGAGAGGCTGAATATCATCTAGCTAAAAGCAAATTTTTGTCTTCCATTTGGATCCAGAATTTTTTTTTGCAACGTTTATAAAAGCAGGTCTGACAGCGTTCTGTTGGACCACTTGAGTCACCTTTTAAATTTTTAGAAGAACCCTCAGGGCCTGATATCAGATCTTCAGGGAGCAGTTCTACATTTTGTGAAATACACTGAAAACTTTGAGTTAAATAAGAAGATTGATATCATTCATATCTGAAGCTACAGCTAGGAGATGGTTAGCCTAGCTTAGCATTAAAATAGGAAGCAGGGCAACAGAGCTACCCTGCTGCACTTTGTATTTGAATGAGAAACAATGTGTTAGTGAGCTTCAGAGGTGCTGATAGGCACTTTTTTTTTAACCTTTAGGCAGAGCCGGGCTAGCTGGTTCCTCCAGCTTACAGTTTTTGTGCTAAGCTTAGCTAACCTGCTGCTAGTGTAGCTTCATATTTAGGGCACAGACATCAAAGTCATATCAATCTTCTTATCTCACCCTCAGCAAGAAAGTGAATATAAGTATCTCCCAAAATGTAAAATTATTCCTTAAATCTTCCGCATGAATTCTTAATGTTCTTTTACTACAACTGTTTTAATGCTGTACTAACTCATTCTATTTTATGTGTCATACCATGTCATTTTACAAGTTAGACCACCAAGATAACTTCCAAATGTCTACTTAAATACTTCCCTGCTTCTGTGCTGGTGTGAACAGCCTTCAGGGTGAAATGCACAAGTTCACTGAATCCTCTTACATAATTCAAAGTCCCTGACCCTCAGACTGATGCACTTCAGAGCACAGACCTGCATGTAATAAATCCCAGAAAAAGTTTTAACAACTTTTCAAAATCAACAATTTAAAGAAAAAAAACAACACTTAACCTGTAGTGAAGTGCTTTAGTGTTTTCTTACCATGTTGTGTATTTGATATGTATGACCTATGAGTGGACAGTTAGTCACTGTCACAATATTGGTCAACTCAGTCAACTTAGTAAACACTGGTTTTTCCCGGCACACTGTTACAAATAAGATAACTCAATTTCCAACTATTACTCAATTCCTGTTCATGTAACACCTCATCAGCATTCATTCTCACATTCATTTCATTATAAAATCTAATGCTGGCAAAATTATTAAAACATCAGTTTCTAACAACAGAACTAAGTCGATTTGTTATAGTAAATCTGAAGGCTTTTAAACATTTAATTATTTGAATCAGAAATTAATGCGGAAAACAGCAGATTAAATTACTGAACATGGAAAATCATTTAATTATCTCTTCTATTAGGTAAATTATATATGCATACTGTTAACATATGAATGAATATATGTAGGTAGTGTGTATACCTATTTGTGGTTTTACGTAGTTTTTCTTTTTATCTTTGACCCTTTATTTCATTTCAAATGTTAAATATCTGGTGAATAACTTGTGCTCTTGATTGCATCTCTCCAGTCCAAGATAGTGAAATACAGTTACAGTTATGTAACCTTGTGTTACTTTACTCATTTAATTATTTAAATTATTTGAAATTAAATTATCTATTTCTTTTTTACAATTCCTCCTTTATTTTACACAACAGTCTTTCATATAAGAGATCATGACATTTACTACTATTTAACCTTATATGTAAAGCCTGAAACTATTTTTATGATAATTAATTGACTGTATATTTAGCAATTAATTTATATTTTTGTCTGTGATTTCAGTTAGTGGTACTGAGCAGGACGGATACGCCAAAACTGAAGGAGCATGGATCCTCTCGCTGCAGAGGCGAATGTATTCGGCAAACACTGTGGCTGACTGTGCCGCCAAATGTGATGCTGAAACGTCCTTCACATGCAGGTAAGTACACAATTTGAAATTATTCTGTAATTATTATGTTTACATCACAATTTAGCCTTTACATTTAAGGCTCAGCATCCTGACCTGACACCTATTGTGTTTTCACAGGTCTTTCATATATAATGAAAAGGACCAAGAGTGTTACACAGCAGGAGCAAACTCTAAAACAGAGACGATCCTGCGCAGAAGCAGCACAGCGTTATATGAAAAAAAAAGCAAGTCCTTTTGTTTTTTTCTGTCATATATGTGGCCTAAAGTCTTTTTTTTAATTTTTTTTGTTTTGGTTTCCTTTGTTTGTTTCCTATGAATTTAGGAGAAAGCTGTACAAGAGTGCACATACTGTTCTCCAGTTTAGATTCTACATGATTTAGCGTCCATTATATTGTGGTTAATGTTTAGCCTTTGCTGCGTGATCAGTGATGTTTGGACCGTATCTGCAAACACAGTGAAGTGATTGAATGATCAAACATGCAATGCTGATAGTGTCCTCTGGTGTATATTTTGTCGTGTCCAGCATACCTCCTGGAGTGTGTAAATGGAGTAGGAACAGATTACAGAGGAACAAAGTCCAAAACAAAAACAGGAAAGATATGTCAGAGATGGGAAGCAAAATACCCACACAGGCCCAAGTATGTATTCACGCATCATCACGTTACTCTACACAGCTCATCGTATCCTTTCATATCTGTTCATCTAAATTTTCTCAATGTGTCTGCTGCAGCATGACACCAGAGTCACATCCCCGAGCAGACCTTGAGTCTAACTTCTGCAGAAACCCTGATTCAGACAGCGGGGGACCCTGGTGTTACACCACTGACTCCAACACCCGCTGGGAACACTGCAATGTACCCAGCTGCACTGGTAAGACTTATTTATGTTGTATTTTTCTCATTTTTGCATGTTTGTGTGTGTTATCAATGATGTCAAGGCACAAATACAAACCATTTCTGTGCCATGAATCCAGGGTTTTCCCTGCCTATCTAAGACAAAGGTGAGCCGCCTGGGTGATTCTGCCCGCCGCCTTGGTGTGTGTGTGTGTGTGTGTGTGTGTGTGTGTATGTGTGTGTGCGTATGTGCATGGGGGGCGTTCAGATGTAGCGTCTTTCGCGCGCACAAACCCATTACTTTCAATGTAGACGCGCGTCATGCGCGCTGACAACCCAAAGCGATGCCATAGCGGCACGCATTGGGTTCGGCGTGTGTGCTTGAGAAAGTGAATGTGATTTTTGCATTGCGTTTTGGATTATGTCAGAAAATAAGCTCTGTGGCTAACACAAGTTTATGATACTTACAGGTTTTGTTCAGCGAGATAATCTTAACATATGAACACTTTTCATACCGCATTTGAAGCTTAAATGCAATCGCCAGAAGTAAAAAGCTAACGTTAGGCTTTAACGGACTACATGACTACTCCACGGTCGCATGACTCTTGACGTCACCGCCACTAAGCTTTCAACTGATTTCGGCCGCTTTATTTTAAAAACATTGTATAATGGGGAAATCGGACTGTTTAAGCTAAATAAGAAGCTGTAATGGCGGACTGCCAGCACTCTCGCCTGTTCGGGGGTGATGACGTTTAATGTCCCCGACAGGGTTTGTAGTCGTATTGAGCAACTTGTTAGCAACCGCCTTTTTTACGACACGTAAAAGCTTCAAAATTCACAAGTAGGGTATTTACTGATGTGTTTTATGTCGTAGAACAAAACCTGAAACTCGCTTAAGCTTTTGTTAACCACAGACCTTATTTGAGGCATTTTACCAAAATCCCATTCAAAAAACATATTGACTTTTAGACGAGAGAACCGGAAGTGCTAAAAGCGCTAACGGAGTTCCGGGTTTACTGGCACACTCTATACCTGACAGTAATATTCTCAGCTGTTAGGATGTGCCTGCTGTAAAGGGTAAATATAATCACAGAAGGCTGAAAATCACATGACATGTCTGTTCTGATTTAGACTCACAAGTCAGTCTTTAGATGCTTTGCTTAACTAAAGACTGATGTCTTTCTCCCTGATTTTGTGTTTAGATGGGCGGATACAATTTCAGAGTTTTAAAAAACTTCCTACATTGCAGAACCAATAGTAAATCCGCAGGGCGGTCCTTCGGTGGCTCGTTGAACTCTTGTGCTCGTAAACATAGTCTGACTGTGTTAAAAGTTTGAAATTGTAAGTCCTTCATTTCCACAATATTGTGGACTGAGCACACGTTTGATAAAATGGAGTTAAATCTCTCGGCATACATTTTCAATCTCTCTGTGCGTTTGTTTCCTTGCGGACGAGAAAAGGGGGAGCGCACATTTCCGGGAGGGCATGTCCTTTTCAAAAATGCAAGAGGCGTTGCTTTGTTGCCGGCCGTTTTCTCCGGCGTGTTAAACACACTTTAGAAAGGAGTGTCCCCAGACTATCAGAAGGCGGAGATCTCTGATTTTCTGGTGGCGAGACTAGTTCTGATTATACAAGTCAGCAGTGTAAAGCTCAAGCATGTGGGGGCCTCCTTTCATATTTAATAAAAGGTAATCACTTAGTAAGTGTAATCACTCTGTATTCTCCTACAGTAATTACAAACTGTTTCACAGTCTACCTTCTAATTTGAGTGTGAGTTATTCTGAAGTGTAACATTCCGTGTTTAAAGTGTGCTCAAAAGTTTCGACAGTCGACCAATACAGCAGAGAAATAGTGATCAATTGATGCTTGCTCCTTTACAGAGGACTGTATACACTGCAGTGGTGAGGACTACAGAGGGAAAACATCCACTACAGAAAACGGATTCACCTGCCAACGCTGGGACTCCCAGCAACCTCACAACCACGGCTACATCCCCAGCGCGTAAGACTACAAAACAGCACATCAATCTATTCATCAAGCACAAGCAGGATTTGAAGGGATACTTTGCCAATTTTCAACTAGCTCTGTATCATCACAACGTGGCTAGTCTGTGTAAATAAACTACAGTAATCTTCCCTCCATCTTACTAGTGCCCAGATCTCCCTGCTCATCTCTCAGGTCAAATCTGCAGGATGATGCAGAACAAAAGGCTCTAGGCCTGTTGCTCGAACTACAAATTGTACTTGTTCACATGGTAAAGGTTTTCCCTGCAGGTTTTCTCCCATAAATCTTTTTATTTCAACCCATCCCACAACTTCCCCAAGCTTAACCAAGAAATCACTTTTTGGCAGAAAGCCCTCTTTACAAACATCTCCTAACCTTTGTTGTGTGCCCGCCACCATGGACACTAAAAGTGGATCAAGAGAGAAAGCAGTAACCACCATCCCCAAACTCAGACACTGAAAACTAGGAGTGCTGAGTAATTATAATCAAAGATTCTTTGTTGCCTATTTATCGCCTAAAATGGCTTAAGAAACATATTTTAGTGCACTGTCTGGCTGTATTATGACAATTTGTGAACAGGAAGTGGCCGCCATATTGTTTCTGGTATTGTAAAGACAGAATGACAAAACTAAGCAGTACTGACAAAATATGATTGTAAGATTCTGTTAGTGGATTGCCTGTTTCTTGCCTTAAATGTTTTCAGAAACATATTTCAGCTTACCATTTAACTATAAATCAAGATCATTTGTTACCAGCTGGCTGTCATATTGTTTCCTGTGTCAAAACAACAAGCTCGCATTGCATAATCTGCAAGCCTTTATTGGGCTGGTACGGCGCAGTGCATTCTGGTAGTTGTAGGTTTTCTGCCTCTTGTGCAAGAGTAAATCCTTCAGCCCTTTTCCTCTGTTTTCCATTTCAAAAGTATTTGCATCTTTCTACAGCATAGACAGCCTAGTTTTATGAAAAGAGAATCCTTCCAGCAGTGAAATACTTCTTTAATATATAATAAATAAATGTATTCAGGAAATAAAACATTTTCTAGAAGCTAGACATTTTGTGCTAATTATTTATTCTACTGTTCCAATCATTATTTATGCTTCCTCTAGTCTTCCAGAGAAGTATCTTGAGGAGAACTATTGCAGAAACCCCGATGGAGACCCCAAACCATGGTGCTTCACCACCAGCCCATCCAAACGATGGGACTTCTGCAACATACCCCGCTGCAGTAAGTCCTTCTAAGTTTCCATTACTTCTGCCATTTCCCATTTATGTGCTATGTAAGCAGCCGTGCAGTGCATTTTGGTAGCTCCACATTACGTTTTGAGAGACAGGGTCACGTTGGAGCTCCTCATTTGTATGAAGTTGAGGTCTAGGCCATGCAAATAAGAGGTGTCCTGCGCAGCTCACCGCCTCTGGAAACTCCCAAAAATGTTTAAACTAACGGTTTAGAGATCTAAAATGAAGACCGATTCAGCAACTGCATGGCTTTATTCTCACCTCAAATGTTTTCAGATACACATTTTGGTGAACTATTTTTGGAATAAAAGAGAAACATGAGCTGGTGTGTTAGTCTGGTTTAAAAGTGCAGACAGGCCATGAGTGAGAAGGTTCATCCAGTCACACCCATGAGCTTCAAGTGCTGGGAAGTGGTACGACCCCTCACATCCAAAGATGCCCCTGTGGCAATTCGATTTTCTCCAAAACCGTGGGGTGCAGTGTATGACAGACTCACATCTACAGCATGGTTCTCCATTTCCTCTGCCCATCCACATCCACATAGTTAGACAATGCAGGATACGCACAGACATGTGAAAACCCACCATACTGGACCCCATGTGAAGGGGCATGTCTGATGGTATGACATCACTCTGGCCGTGTGGGCACTTGTGACAAATGCATCAAGGATAAATTAGGCATTATACCTGCACAAGCTTCCTTCACTGAGAGTCAGGATCTGAGTCATATTATTCACACATAAGAGTAAACGTGTAAAAATGTGTCTTAGCTGTGCAAATGCAGAATTACGAGGAAATGTAACTGCTAGATGCTTTAACAAGCAACATGGCAAATATAATGGCAGCTTTTAAGAATTTAAAAAGAGGTCGTATGACCACATATCCACAATGAATAATACTAATTAATATTGAATAATTAATACAAATTTGTGTTTTTACACTTTTCTTTTTCAGTCTCATTATTTTTTCATTATTCAACCTTTACTATTAAAAGACCCACTATTGGCCAAAAAAAGAAAAGAAATCTGTCTGGAACTGCAAAACATCTTTGAATAAAGGTAACAGCCTATTAAGTGTAAATCAGCCCATCAACATTACAAATAGGTCTTAAAGAGCATTCATTAATCTGATTTACTACAAGGCAGCTACTCTGCACTTACCTTGTGCAGTATAATCCATGTCTTCCCAACCACATGCATCTTTGCAAAAACCTTAGTATTTAAAACTACACTGAAAGTAAAACTTATCATGCTGTCATCAAAGTCAGACACCAATATGGAGTTTTTTTTGGTGAAAATGCATGTGTTTGGGAAGTACTGAGTATACGACTGAATAAATGAGACTTGGATTATACTGCACGAGTTGTGTGAGAGTCTGTAAATGGATTTTCTGATAGAGTTTGCTGATCAACCAATAGATCAATATATTTTCCATGGTGGCATGCGAGACAAAGTTTTCTTGACAAATTCAAGGTAACAGGGCACGACTAACTAAATGTTCAATTTGCAGGTGAAGTATTCCTTTAAAACACTGCTGCTACTTCACTTGTTTATAACTGTGAGTTCTGTATTTAATCCATTTCATCTTCTGCACTCAGCATCCGAGGCTCCCACCATCGTCCCCGAGCTGACCTGTGCCACCAGTGAAGGTGGAGCGTACAGAGGCACGATTGCTGTGACTGAATCTGGCAAAACCTGCCAGAGCTGGTCGGCTCAGATGCCACACAAACACAACCGCACGCCAGACAACTACCCCTGCAAGTAAGAGCAACTGTAACAGGAAAATGTAGTTTTCCTTTAAAGAGGGACTGATGGGATGCTGCCTTTACTGTTGGGTTTACCTGTTTTCATCATCATCACTGTCTGTTGTTTGTCAGAGGCCTGGAAAACAACTACTGTCGTAACCCAGACAACGAGAGGATGCCCTGGTGTTACACCACTGACGATGGAACTCGCTGGGAGTACTGCAAGGTGCCGAGCTGTGGAGATGCAGCCGGACCAGGTATAACAGTGATCAGAGAAGATGATTTCTTATTACAATAATGACAGCGGTATTGAAGGTAGAGAGTATAACTGACTCATAAATTTTTTGCTGTCTCTTGCTGCAGATGAGCCAGTGATCCCCCCAGAGGAGGAGGACTGCTATGAGGGGGATGGGACGAATTACCGTGGCATAACATCAGAGACAATCAGTGGAAAAAGATGTCAAAGCTGGAGCGCCATGACTCCTCACAGCCACAAAAAAACTCCACAGAACTTCCCTAAAGCGTGAGATTCAAATGGCAATAACAAGCCAACATCGGTGGCTCCTTTCCTGGTTTAATAAAACATAAAACCGTGTAGGTTATTGGTTCCTGCTGTCCTGAAGTTCCAGGTTTTCTCTTTCAACAGGGACCTCAGGAGGAATCTGTGCAGAAACCCTGATGGAGACCGAGCTCCCTGGTGTTACACCACAGACCCCAGTGTCCGCTGGGAGTACTGCAACTTGGAGAAATGCCCCACCACTCCTTCAGTAGGCGCAACCACAACGAAACCTCCAAATCCCTCCACCCCCACCCGGACCCCACCAGAGAAAGGTAAATGATTAAACTTTGTAAATATGTGTTTTATTTTGTTTTATCCCTCATTCACCAACTTGTTTTCCTCTGTTGCTGAGTTAGACTGCAAGATTGGAAATGGAGTTACGTACCGGGGTCCAACCTCTATCACTGTTCTGGGCGTGACCTGCCAGGCCTGGAGTGCTCAGAGCCCTCACACACACAACAGCTTCACCCCACAATCTCACCCCACCAAGGGTCTGGAAGGAAATGTAAGTGTTTGTGCTCCTGTATGAACATTCTGAGCTGAAGACTTTTGAAGTGGTGATATTTCGTTTTCAATTTCATGATGCTAGTAAGTAATTATATGTTTCGAGTTAAATGTTTCTCTCCTTGTGTGTCAACATCAGAGCTGCAGAAACCCAGATGGCGATGTGAACGGACCGTGGTGCTACACTACAGACAGGAACAAGAAATGGGACTACTGTCAGATCCCCGACTGCGGTATGTCAACAATATTTGTATGTAGGACATCACAGTTGGATACGAAACTCTTTAACCACATTACAATAATTCAGAAAAAAAAATTCACATACCATAAAGCTAAAGCTATCTAGTTGTAATGACGGTATGATCCACTATGGAGCTGAGGCAGTTAGTCATAAAATTGATTAGAAAACAGAAAAGCAATTGGCCAGTATTTTGATAATATGTTAATCTTTGTGAAAATGCCATAAATTCATTTCTTAATGAATTTAAGAAATTCATTGCACAGCACATGTTGTACTGGTGAAATTTGTGGTTTGGTCTAGGCCCTAATTAACTACTAACAACACCGTGGTTGACAATCAATATGAAAAGGATGCAGGTCTTACTTGAACCCCAGTGAACCAAGCCCACAGGAACAGCAGAGGGCTTTGAGGCCAATTTGACATTGCCGCCAAATTGTCAAATTACAACTTCCGGATAATCACGTTTCCCAGACTTATACTGTGACAGACATGTCTGTGAATCAAACTTTTATTTTTTATTTTTAAATTTATCAACTTCCCAGAACAAACACTCAAAAGGATACCCTGTACTACTACTGCACATGCTCAATGGGGCCCACTATGAGGAAGGTCTTTATTATTATGGATCCCATTATTTTTCTTGGAAAAGCAGTGGGACTGTGCAGTGATACTCCTCACACTCAGTGCGTTTACCTGCACAGTTAAGTGGAGCTACGGTTATAGCTCAACTAGGCCATTTAACTGGACTACTGTCCTTGTCCCGGTATACAAGCACGGCTGGGGAATGGATTCATTGACTCAAGTATGTCTCACTCTGCTCGATAGGTGGCAATATGCCCCCTTTCTGCTTGTTAGTATTGGACCTTTCTCCATTTGACCTGACCAGACCAAACAATCGACAAACAAGTTTGCTACGTTTAGCTAGTGGCAAAAAGTATTGTAAAATATTTAACTCTTTCAGCTGACACAGCATGAACTGTGTCTCCTCATCCGTCCAAAATTGCCCAGCTCTAAATGAATGACGCCATGTTGTTCCTAACTTCTTCTGTTACGCATTTAATGCTATTCGATTTCTGGGGTCAAAGCCCAGGACAGAAACTGTGGAGCATGCACCAAGCGCCTTGGCCAGTTTGGAAACACTTGCCTGTATACATGCTGGATCATTTCAACTCCCAATCCCATTATCTGGGTGTGTTAGTCAGACTTTGAGAAAAAACAATTTAGCACGATTTCAGTTGGACTAACATGTTTATGTGTATTTTAAATATCTGCTTTTGGTCGGACTAACATAATGAATGGATTTTCCTAATGTCCTGTAAACATACTGATGCATCGGGGTTGGAGGCAGTTAGGGCAAAGAGGTCATGGTTAGTGCTAGTACTAGCAGATCACAGCACTTGCCAAGCGGGAATCGCAAAGAAAAGAAGGGGGATCTAGAATGACGAGGAAGATCCAGGTAATTTTGTATCCGTAAGTCAAACTTTTTTGCTGCCACGGAAAGTTGCCACTGAGCAACTTTCATAGGAATGACACCCCCAACGCTGTATTGAGTTCTCTTTATAGAACCATGGAGTGAAATCACTGAGCTTTCTGCCATGGCTCCACTCATCCTGCAGCGTTGCCCACTCAAGTGATGTTATAATGGTAAATAGAACATCTTCAGGTTTTGGGGAATAAGTTAAACAAAATAAGCTATTTGAAAAAAATCATCTTTGGTACCGAGAATCTTCTGACACGTTTCAGGCTTATCAGTTAGCTAATCAAAAAGATATGATTAACAGAATATGGAAATGATCATTAGTTGCAACTATTAAGTATTTTAGTAATCGGGTATTCTACTGAGTAATCCATTGATTGGGTAATCAGATAAGAAATACTCTTGCTTTATTAAATAGCAACAATAAATATTCATTCATTTTCCCTAACCACTTATCCTGTTAGGACACATAGGCCCTGTTTAGACGACAACGGTTTCTCTAAAAACGGAAAAGTCTGTCCTTTGTGTTTTAAAAAACTTCTGCGTTTATATGACGACGTTATTGAAACGATCCCCGTTCACACGGAGCCGCAAAATCTACTGGAAATGCTGTAGTATGCACACCAGGCCAATGGGTGACAGTGTAAATTTGCAAAGCAACACCACGGCATGACGCCATGCGCCTGCGCTGAAGCGCCTTCCTCTCCAACGCCGTGATTACAAACCAAAACAAAGAAGACACAATGGCGAAAGCATGCACAGATAACTTTGTGTGGGTGGACGACGAGGTGGAGTTGCTACAGTAACAGATCTACACTTCACTTCAAATCAACAGGGTGAGCAGCACAAACAGAGCTCGGCATTGTTGTTGTGACGGTCGGCATGCCTGGTGACTGGAACCGTAATGCGCATGTGCGAAAAGTCTCCGTTTTCAGAGGAACTGCATATTGCAAGTTTACATGACAACGGAGACGCTGCCGTTTCCAAAAAGTTGCACTCTGGAACCCATTTTTAAAACGTTGCGTTTTCAGGCACCCAAAACGCCGCTGTCATGTAAACGATCGGCCAAAACGCAACTAAAGTTTACCATTTTCAGTTGAAATCGTTGTCGTATAAACGGGGCCATAGAGACAGACAACCATTCACACTCACATTCACACCTACGGCCAATTTAGAGTCCCCAATTAACCTGCATGTCTTTGGACTGTGGGAGGAAGCCGGAGTACCCAAAGAAAACCCACACTGGCACAGGGAGAACATGCAAACTCAACACAGAAGGGCTCCCCCACACCGGGTTTCAAACCAGAAACCCTCAGGCTGTGAGGCAATAATTTTAATTGCTTTAAATGTATCTGGTAATAAGGCTCAATTTGCTACTTTTAGATTGGGGGGGGGGGGGGGGCATGTTATGCATCACTGTGGCGGAAGTAGGCCTGTTAGTGTTCTTGTGTGTATGTAAATATCCCAATAACAACATAAATGGAACAGGCTTTTAGAAAGTGACTACCGCATTTAATTTCCTGTGTTTTGTTCCTGAGTTAGCTAACATTAGGCTTTGCTCAAGAATTAAAACACACAAAATAAATTCCTGCAGTTAATTTATGAAAGCCTAACCAGCTGCCATATTAACTTACATTCTCAAAAATGGAAATGACTTTCTACCAGCTGTGTCGCTGCAGTGCAGGCAGTTTGTACAGATGAATGGTGGCTGGCTGTCCTCCATGTTGCTCGAAGCTCTCCCGCTCATTCGCTGGCGGGTCACCGGGTCTTAAGTCTTCTGGCGGACTTTAGCGTTGGATGAGGGGAGCTGCGGCCCTGGCAGCCTGGAGGGTTGTCCAAGGCGTTGTCCCTTGAAACTGCACTGCGCTGTATAATTTGCCATAAACAAGGCATATGCTTTTGGAGCTCTCATCTCAACTAGCAATCATATTGCTAAATGCTTACAGTTAATTTTAACTTCTGTCGGCCGACTCCCTTGACCCATTGCTCTCCCTTGGTATGCTGAAATGTTGACGCCATTTTGTTGTAGTAAGCTAGCTCGGCTTTACAACAGAGGCACTGTACAGAGTTTTCGTTTTGTTTCAGTTTGAATTGAACTCAAACTATGATGCTGTTTACTCTGGTCTGTCGCTTCTCTTCCCTCTCTCCAATTAAATCTGCGCCGTCTTCACCTCACCTGTCCACAGCCGTCATCCATGCTTCTTCTTCCTTTTTTTAACGGCAGCTTCCCGGGTGTTACACTACCGCCATCTTGTGGAGTTACCTAACTCCTACAACGTCCAGTTAAATTCTCTTCACCAGTCCTTAGTAGAAAGCTGACCAGGCATCTCATGCTTTGTCCACCACCCCCAAAGCTCAATATATCCTTAATTCTTCTTCTTTGCTCTCCTTTTCTTCCACCATGTCCTTCCTCTCTTTTACATAATCTTCATATAATTAGTATGCTCTACTGTCTTTTTATATTTGATATTTATTTCGAATGTGTAAGAACAAAACTATCAAAAAAAGGACATGGACATACAAACAAGCAGACAGACAGAAATAAATTAGTATTAACTTATTACTATAACTTATTGTCAGTGTCTACTGTCTAGTTACTTGGATTTACCGGATTTAAACATTCAAAGAGTAGTGGGAGGAAGTATAAACTTATTGAATCCCACCCCCAGTCATTGAGTGAAATGACACAGACAGCTTCCTTATAGATAAACCTATACCTAAGACTTTTCTAAATATACCATTGTTATTACCTTTGAAACATATCCGTCTTACAAAAACACATCTTAGTATATAATATAAATGACCAATTATTCATGACTTACAAGTATAAACCAGTCCAAATGTATGATTTATATATAATACCACCAGCATTGCCTACAAGCTGGTTGGATGTTTCCCCATAGCATGAGGCATACTCTTGAGCTGACCTCTTCTCATCCTGGTGATGACTGTCTTTTCTTTCTCATTTCCCTCTCAACTTCCCCCACTAGTGACTTTACTTTGAATAGAGTATCTTCCTCTGACTTCCTGATCCCAGTGCTGCTGGCATGCTTTATTGATCTCTCTCCATACAATGCCGTTACCTTCTGATTTTGATAGCTTATTATTTGTGTCCGTGACTTCTTTTTTCACAGTCTGCTTGGCAATTCTGTCAACCCTGTCACTTCCCACAGTGCCTACGTGAGCAGGAACCCACATAAATATGACCTCAGTGCCCTATCTTCGTATTCTGCCATGTACTATTGTAACTTCATACATGAAATCTTGACGTTACTGTTAATGCTTGACATGTACAGAGCAAAGACTGAATCACTGCAAACTGTAATTTGTCTTAGATTGTTTCTTTCAACTCATTCTAATGCCATCAACATGGCATACAGCTCAACTGTGTACACACTCAGGCAGTATGATGTTCGTCTCCGGATCTCTATTTTGTAACTGGGAACTATCACTGCAGAGCCTGTATTCGCTGTATCTAGGTCCTTTAACCCATCTGTAAAAACCTGCACGTAGTCTTTATACTTTTTCCTGATATTTGTAAAACTCACTAGATCAGCATTCTTGTTTTGTTCCCCCTTAATTTATCTCCATATCAACCACCACTGCCTCCATCATCCATACATTTTTCAAGATTTCAAGATTCTGCCTCTCATCTTTAAGATGCTTCATGATCAAGCCCTTTCCCACCTGTCTGAACTCCTTCATATCTACACACTCTCCTGTACCCTTAGATCCTCTTCTGCAATCCAGCTCACATTACCATCTGCCTGTTCGACCAACACATTATCACTCCGACTTCGTCACATATTGATGTTTGTTGATGGACTTTCCACGTCCAGATACGATGTGAAAGGTACCCTGGGTGCGTTGGTTGTTGATATTCTGGGACACCGTGTCAAGTTCTGCCCGTTACATGCATTGTCTTCTTTCAAAATACACTTCCGTTTTCACAGCAAATTTAATGTTTACACACAGTCTCTTTCAAAATAAATGCACAACGTCTGTACAACACTGCCAATTGATGATTGACAATTGATTGCTTTTCTTCCCTTTAACAACAAACACACGTGGTTAGGTTTGGGAAAAAGAACAGGCTTTTGCTTTAGAATCTTACAGGACGCAAACACCGCTCTCTTAGGTGAAAGTCTGTGTTTGTTGGACCCATCCACCACCTCTCCCGCCTGCCCCAGTCGGATTTTCACCTCCTTAACTTTCGTCCTTGTCCTGCCCTATTCCCCCTGATGACGCCAAGCGCAATTAAACTATAGTGGCAACAGGCCGCGTATCATGCCGACGTTAAAGGATGTCTTTTTTTTGTTGGTTTCTGACATCACAAGTCATTGCCCAAGCACCAGATTTCAACGACTTCAGAGTGAGACCGGGCTCGTTTGACTACCATGGGTTCTAGAGCCTTCAGCCATTCTGCCCACTGCCTCTTGAACTCTCCCCCTTACAACATTCGCAATATTGACTCCCTTTCCATTTTCAAATCCTGTCTGAAAACACACCTTTTCAAGCTGACATATTCGGTCTGATTTAATGGAGACACGCATATGGTGACCTGCACTGTTGATGATTTTATACCTGATATTTAATATTACGATTTTTGTCTGTTTTTTTTGTCAACATTTATTGTATAAAACAGAATTGTTTGATTTTATGATCTATGGTTACATTGCTGCTTGGTTTTTAACTGTGTCCTGTAAGGAGTCCTTGAGTGCTGCTGCATCTCCTGTCCAACCAAAAAATTTTTTTGCTCCCTTATTTTTTTCCAGCTAGCCTACAACACTCTTTTAGTTGGATGACTTTTTCCATGTCCCCTCAGATTTTGTCATCTGTGCAAAACACAGTGGGCTGTATACAGTTGGATTAAACAGGGTCCATGTCATTGGTCCGACAGCCCATTGGTTTGACATCCCATTAGTCCGACTGTCCGCGGTGCTGAACGGCTCGCAGCAGGCATATGGTGCGCCGCGACCGGCTCTGGGTCAGCTGGGAAAGGCTTGAGGCGAAGCAGGCTCACGGCTTATGAGTTTGTCACTTTATTTTTCATTTTAACCCACACCATGATCTTTTCCTGACCCTAACCAAGTGGTTTTTGTGCCTAAACCTAACCAGACCTTAACCACAGGGCATCATGATGATTTCGGAACGGACTTCGGAACAATGAGTTTAATATGGTCGGAACAATGGGATGTCGAACCAATGGGCTGTCGAACCAATGGGCAGTTCCTGATTAAATAAAGCTTCAATACAAAGAATTTGTATCAATGGTTTTCAGTTATCGAGTTACTTGAGTTTCTTTAGGAATTGTTTCAGCCCTAGTTGCAGCCCTTACTCAGTAGTTATTTTGCTCCAAGCATAGCTGAGTGCTTAGTTACACATGACTGATAAAAGCTGTTAAAATGGCCATAGTACAAGGGATAAACTATTATGATTTAACATGACTTCAGGTCAAGCTTTACAACTTCTTTTGTGGTAAAGATCTGATAATGGAATCCATTTTTGTCCATCCAACAGTTTCATTGTTTTGTTTGTAATGAGCATTAGCCTCACAGGCTGCTTGCTGTGGCTGTTAACTTTTATTGTTGTTAAATGATACCAGTTCAACCCAATTTAATATTTGTGTTTTGCTTCTCTGGTGAGAATTCATGACTGTGAACTTTCTTTATAGCTGGAATGGACTGTGGGACGCCAGTTGTCAAACCAAAGCGCTGTTTCGGTCGGATCGTGGGAGGATGCGTGTCTAAAGCTTACTCGTGGCCCTGGCAAATCAGCCTCAGGACCAAGTGAGTAGAACAAGGGACTTACAACATATATGCAAAATATGATAAAAGTATAGGTAATGGGTTCCAGAGGTCACAGAGATAACCAGCAGTGTCTCTAAAAGATAATTACCCAGCGATGTTGGAAAACCTAGACAATCACAACTTGGGGAACTGGTTAAACTTTTTATTTTTGTTCTTTTTTTTAGCACCTCAATTATTTTTTCTTTGAGGGGGCTGGAAATTTCAGAACAGCAGTAAATATCTTCAAATGACCTTCTGGGTTTTTCATACATCACCGGTTAATTATATTCTAGAAAAATGGATGGTTACCCTGTGTCCCTGCACAGACTGGTGACTAACAATGACCAATATTTTGATAATGGGACTGTGGTATAATGTATTTAATCTGCAAAATAAGGCCCATATTTCCCCAAGCATGACCCTCATTTACTCATATTGTTAAAATCCAAAAAAGGACCATGCACCAAATTACCAAACTAAGTGAAAAGACTATGTTTAAACTGCACCAATTATAATTTTGCTAAAGCAGGAATGTGTATTCTCTTGTTATCCAACAGCCTGTTACAGCTACAGTACTACCTTGAAATTAAAAAAAATCTCAAGGAATTTATCTTTAAATATTGAAATAATAATTGATATTTTAAAAGGCCATATAATACCTCTCTTCTGCCCTACTTTTAAATACATTTCTGTGTGTCTCTTTCTACCAGTATGGGAATTCATTTCTGTGGAGGAACTCTGATTCACCCTCAGTGGGTCCTTACGGCTGCACACTGCCTGGAGAGGTCAGAGAGAAGATAAAAAAACAAAAAAAACATCTAAAGACTAAATCTTAATAACCACCGTAAGACTTGTGCATATATTAATGTGTTGTGTACTGTAGGTCCAAACGGCCGGCAGCCTACAAGATACTCCTGGGTGTCCACACGGAGAGAGCCACTGAGCCGTCGAAACAGGACAGGAACCTGGAGAAACTGATACTGGGACCCAACGGAGCCGACATCGCCCTGCTCAAACTGCAGAGGTGAGACTGATCATCCTACTACCACTACTAATACTAGGCCAAAATAATGATACTGATACAACTATCCTTTCTGTTCTCTATTGCTACCCAGTGGTGAAAAGTAATTTATTACATTTACTCAAGTACTGTACTTAAGTATAATTTTGCAGTACTAATACTTTACTTAAGCTTTTCCATTTTCTGCAACTTCTTCCTCGACTCCACTACATTACATAGACAAATATTGTACTTTATACTCCACTGCATTTGTCTGATAACTTTGGTTACTTTTATTATCAACAAATAGATGATTATAGGTTAAAGGGACAGTTCATGTAAAAATCAAAAAGTGCTATTTATCAATGGAAATTGTTTTGGTGTGAGCTGTAGAGTGTTGGAGATATTAGCCGTAGAGATGCCAGCAGCAGATGTAAAGCTCTGAGTAGCCCTGCACTGACATGATCAACTTTTCTGTATTTATCAGACTGAATATTTACAGAAGAAGGCACAGATATCTGTCGGCTGTGACTGGTTTGAAATGTGACTCCTGTCTGACTGCTGAGCGTGGCCTCTTCCCGTGTTTGTCCTTTCAAGTTAAATTCCTACATGGTCTAGTCATATAGGTTTTGACTAATGACTAATGACCTTTCTAGTCGACTAATGTTCAGTCAACTATTAGGGGGCAGTCCTACTTTCTACTGAACTAACCCCACCAATGCATCACTACATAGATGGAAGCATGCAAGATGTAAACATAAATGGCATCAAGCTCAGCCGAGGAAGCGCTGTAAAATTAGCTATCTTAGTGGTGCTAGGTTAGCTAGCAGCAGATGTGCGCATCAGGCTGTACGGTGATAGGACTGGCAATTCACACCGAAACAATCTAGAGTGAAAGATAGCACTACAGATAGGAGGAAAGATATGTAGTTTTGATTTTGGGGTGAACTGTCCCTTAATGAAGTATTGTAACAATTCAAATTAGCCCCAGATGCAACATAAACATGATGTAGCCTACATTTTAATACATCATATGACCCAATAATATGATTTTCATTACTCTTTTAATGCTAATACTTTTGTACGTTTAAATGAGTAACATTGTGAATTTGTATACTTGTAACAGAATATTTCTCTGTAGTATTGATATTTTTAAGTAGAAGATCTAAGTACTTATTTCAACACTGGTGTGTGTGTGTGTGTGTGTGTGTTTTCAGCCCTGCAATAATAAATGACAAAGTCCTGCCAGCTTGTCTGCCAGAGAAGGACTTCATTGTTCCCAGTGGAACCGAGTGTTATGTGACCGGATGGGGTGAAACTCAAGGTACAGTATGTCATGTGTATGTGTGTATCTTGTACAGCTATCTTTGTGGGGACCTGTTTAAGTTTTGGAGTGAGGTCGTTTTTAAAAGTGGGGATATTCTGATTGGTCCTCACCTCTTCAAAGGGTTGTTTCAGGGCTAAAACTTGCTTTCAGTGATTAAACTGTGGAAATGTGATGGACTTAACCATGGACTTTGGTTTTGAGGTCTTGAATTTGGCATTTTGGCCGTGCTATGTTGGATTTTTGAAGATGAGAATGTGAAACTGAGGAGGAGCGAGGGGTGGATCTGACTCATAGACTTTGGTGACACATATAAACATGTTAATTTCTGCTGTGAAGTTGGGCATTTTAACATGGGAGTTTATGAGGATTGACTGGCTCAATCCAGCCAGCCTTAAGTGGCCATTTAAGGAACTGTAGTTTTTGTTACTTGCGCATTGGCTTCATCTTTCAGGCCCTGAAGTTACTGCTTGGTTTTAAGGGAATTTTTAGAGAAAGCATTGTGTTAAAAAGATCCTCACTATGTTAAAAAAAACTATGCATTCCTTATTTATATGAACTTTATTGCTTAAAGTCTAAAATAAATTAAAAAAAATAAATAAAACAACAGTATTTTTCTAAAAAGTCATGGTAAAAACTCAAGTGACTCTTCAAGTCGCTTGAAAGATTCTTTATGGCAAAGTGCCAAAGGTAACAAAAAAACAAGAATTATCCACTGTTAAAGACAAATAATCAGATATGATCCCATATTCAAGGCAAAGTTAACATTTTAATACAATTTAAGATAACAGATTACAGATAAACTATATTCAGAAACCAGAATGTGGATAACTTTGTGGAGGTGCGTTGCAGGTACCGGAGGTGCAGGTGTCCTGAAGGAAACTGGTTTCCCTGTGATCGAGAACAAGATCTGTAATCGTCCATCATACCTCAACGGCAGAGTCAAAGACCACGAGATGTGTGCCGGAAACATTGAGGGAGGAACAGACAGCTGCCAGGTATGAAAAATTCAAAAGAACTGGGAAACATTTTAGAAAACTCTGTAGCGTGGGGTGTTGCTGTTTGCCACAGTGTCTTTGGTGATATGGTAACACTTTATTTTAAAGGTATGTCATTTTTTAATAACTCACTTCACTGGAAAGAAATATGTAATTTAATCTGAGATGAGTTCATTGGAAGTTCACCACCTGAGAATTGTGTCTATCTTTATAAAAAGTGCCAGTGATAGGAATGTCAGCTGAACATGCAAATATGTTACATTTGTTTGCAGGTGAATATATAATTCATCATTTATGAAGAATAAAGTTTGCAATGGATTATCATCTCTGCTTGAGGATAGCACATCTCCAACCAAACTGTCAAATTGAATTGTGGGTAATGTAGGCACCTTGTTTTGACAAGGAAGAAGACTAAGAAAGATGATTTCTCTAGATCTGCTTTTTTTTTTTCCTTTTAACTATTCATCGTGAGACCAACAATGTCAAAGGAGTGCAATGCTCAACTCCTGATGTAGTTATTTCTTTAATGACGTTGTATGCTCTAATTAATACAAAATTAGTTCTGTTAAGAAAACTTTCAAGTATTAGGATATTACAGATCTGAAAAATGAAGTTTTACCATAATTAAAATCTAATTATTTAGAAGTAAAAGCATTCAATCAAAATGTTGATTACAACTTTCCATTTCAATATTTAGTTGTACTTATTTAAAAACTCATGGCCATGGGTCCACTGATACAATTACTGGCAGTCCCACTGGCTCCCCCATTGAAAATATTGTTGGAAGCCGACATTACTGTCTTCAAGGGGTTGTGGCGCACTCAATTTTAAAGCGAGCTATTAATTATAAACCAGCTACTGAACTCCTGAAATTCAGTTATAACTTTTGGTTTTGGTGTGTCATTCTAAAATTTTCAGTGGCCCAACCTGGCCACTCCTGGAAAAAAATTCTGGGGGTGCCACTGGTGCATGCAAGTGGCTCCTTACCAAGCTCAGCAGTTCATTACTAAAAAGTTGTTGTAACAAATAACGATGATACCCCAAAGGGTAATATATAACCTATGTTAGATACATCTTTTAGAAATACATCTTGAATTGTGTAGTTCAATGATCCAAAACTCTCCTTCCTTCCTGTTTTGCTGGTGCTCTTTTCCACTGTCGTTTTGTACCAAAAACCATTATATTTTGTCTCCCTGCAGGGTGACAGCGGTGGTCCTCTGGTGTGTAATGCCCAGAACAGGTACGTCCTACAGGGTGTGACATCATGGGGTCTGGGATGCGCCAATGCCATGAAACCTGGCGTCTACGCCCGAGTCTCGAAGTTCGTTGACTGGATCGACAGAACCATCAAAGCCAATTAAAAAGTATCATCCATCTTGAACAAATACAGTAGCTTCAGTCACAGAAAGTGACGGTTCATTGTGCTTTTTGCAGATAATTTAACAAGGGTGTACTGTTCTGCTCCAAAATGACAACCTAAGTTTGTTGCCTGGTATTATCTGCTGTCAACAGGTGTTTTGTTTCTTGTGGTGGAAGCACAATAAGCAGATCGTTTTCCTGGTTTTTGGATGTAAAGGTGTGTTTTCTGTAAAAGCTGAAAAATAAAACTTAATGCAAAGGAAGTTGGAAAGTCATGCTTTATAGAAAATGTATTTAAAAAACACCTAGGCTAAGGTCAAATCTATACTAGCATGCACACAAGTCACACAGTCCTTGGTTTCTTGTTGTTTCTGAGGTCTGATTTTAAAAGGTTATTCATTTGTTGGTTCTCCACGACATCCTCCTTTTTCCTGGAAACAAAAACATACATATTCTGTTTTTAGTAAATAGAAAACACTTTCTGCTGATCACATTAAGAATTAAAATCTTTTACAGGTTAATTTATCATTAAAGGTTCTGTATACGACATTCAGAATATTAATTTAGCAACAAACAACTATTTGCGTTGCAATGGCATCCTGAGCAGGGCTGAAGTCACTTTCCCTCTGTATGTGCTGTATTTCGGGCTTCTCCATTTTTTGTTGTAGAACAGGGATACTCAACTGGCTTTGCCCGGGGGCCACTTCTACAAAATCACAGAAAGCCAAGGGGTCAGTGAATAAACAAATATTTTTTGCTAAGAATGTTTGCTTTCCTCAGATATCTTTGCCAAGAGGCAAAGCCAGTCCTTGCAGCCCTACAAAGGTCAGGTGTACGCAGAGGTGTTTCCAGGATTTGAGGACACTGGGATGCTTTGGGTGCTGCAGCAACCTCTGTTTTTGGGTCGACAGCAGCCATGATGGCATTTTGTGTTAACTTGTGCTGCAATGTAGCCTATCTACAACCTCTCAAATAAGAAAGAATGGATTCTTAGGAGACGTAACCGGCTCTTGGACACATTTCAAAATGACTTCATTCAACAGGACACCTGCACTATACACAGTGAGATAGTATCCCTTGCAGTCCAAACTATGGACTCACAGCTGATGGTAGGCTACCATGGATGCCAGTAGCCAAATGAAACAATATTCATTGACGATGCAATACTGTATGTAGATGAAAACATAAACATTTCGCAGTGGCATATTGTTTATTGTCCCTATGGTGTTAAGACCACAGGCAGCATATGAGCAGTCTGCATAGTCCAGCCGCACTGGTATATGTTAGTTAAGTTTCTATATGCAAGCTTATAAACATCCTTGCTGCAATAAAATAATGCCACTGTACAAAATTATTTTCAACTAATATTCTTTTTTAAGACTTACTTAAATTATTCTTGCAGTCATTCAGTTTATTTCAATTTACTTTCATTATGAATTAGAAAATAATGAACTCTGTCAGCACTGTTGCCATTGTTAGCACTGCTAGCTACTAGCCACTGGCTCAGCTCCATTCAGTTTTAGAGATGTGTCCAGCCAATCCCGTCTCAGATGTTGAATCATAGATACATTCTGAATGTCGTATAAATCTCAGTTAAAATTTTGTCATAGTCAGATAAGCTTTCTAACACTTACTGGTAATCATAACAAATTTATTGGCATCTCATTCCCTTGCAATTTTACTCCAAAATTAGGCATCAATTAATTTATTAAATGACAACTGTGATGAATTGTTGGTACTTTCGTCTATTATTAATACTAATAAGAGAAATAATACAATCTATTTACCAGCTTGCAAGATTTCTCACCTATAAGGAAACTCAACATCATCAATGGTTTCAGGTAAAGGAACTCCTCTGGTTTCAGGCAGCAACAACACCAAACTTCCAGCTATCACCGCAATCACTCCTGTATGAAATAAAACAGTGACTGAATTAGTTGAAGATGAAAAAAAAGACATCCACTATCTTTGGGCTTCATTAGTCAATATTATAACATATGTAACTAGTGGCTTTATCTCAATGTGTAGCACTGCAACATGTAAAAGCAGAAAGGTGGAAATCTTCACAAAAAGACAACAACTGAAACACAACTAAAATCAAGCATTGTATCCCGGAAAGGAACAATGGCAGCATTACAAGTTAACAAAAATAAATTTCATCAGTTTAATCAATCATCAATGTAAGTGTACTTCTACAAAAATAAATCAGCTGAAGTTGAGGATTCGGCTGATTGTGTCACAACCTACCGAAGATGATGAGTGGCAGCTCCAGCCAGATTTCAGCCAGTCTGTAGAGCATGAAGGGACATATGATGCCTCCGATATCGCACAGAGTCGAGCAAATTGACACTCCCAGGCTCCTAAATCCAGTCAATCCAATCAAACAAACATTTGCAGTTACATTGTGTATTTTACAGTGTTATTGTGTCATGAATATGTAAGATAAGATAATCCGACCTCACCTGACAAACGTTGGGTAGAGCTCAGTGTTAACAAATACAACTAACTGGAAGGCAATGGTAATCCCCAACCGACCGATGCAGGCCACCACCGTCCTTAACCAGACCAAACCTGAGGCACAAAGACAAAAATGCGCTTATTTACAGTTCATACTACTCTTTAGATAGAACATCTGAGCTGAGGCATAAGTATGACATTTATTAGATGACACAGAGGGTCTATCTTATTATGCTTATATCACTGAGAATGAGACATCATACCTTGAAGTCTATGATTCAGTCTATAATGCATTTTCTTGATAGTGAGCCTGTTTTCTTACAAACAACTGATCAAGTGACAGTGTTTATGTTACACTGGGCACTTTTCATCTGCCGTACATGCCATCTCCTCAGCCCGTTCAGTAATTTTCCACTCATCCCGCCTCATCACCACACCTACCTGCCAGTCTATCGACTGTCCACACATTTACCACTCCTGCTGGTCTACCATGCTGGATGCCTGCTTCATAGACACTTCTTGCTAGATTGTTCTTCGCCTCCATGCAATAATTTCCAGCGTTCTTCTCCCGACTGCTTCCTGGTTATCAACCCTGCATGTCCCTGACTCTCCTGCTTCGTCTGCTCCCCGGTAAACCACTCTGCCTTCCGTTCTCAACCACAAGCTCTGCCTCTGTCTTCCTGGTTCCTCTTCGCCTGTTTCCTGCAGCTGTCCAGAAACACACCATCACCCAGCCTTTCAAAGTGAGTTAACCGGTTCTGTCACCAGTGATCTCCTGTGCTGTGAAGTGCTTCACTGTGTCACTGCACACTCAGCCTTTGTGTGTGCGCCTCGGACTAACCTCTGAGTACTCCTGATTTTGGAATCCCTGCCCCCTATCGTTACTATCGCATATAATTGAACTAACTGCTGTATGTGTGCATCCGGCTGACACCAGCTCCCCTTCAGTGTTCTATTTGGAGAGCTGACTCAATTCCCCTGGGGGCTCTGAAATTGGAAATTGACCCTCTCTGTTGCATGTGCTCGCCCTGTATTTGTTAAAGTGGTGTATTAAAGGTCAGTATAAACTGTTCAGCCTGTCCCTGGTGTCGCTTTTGGGTCCATGATCCACCTATTACAGTTTTATTGGATTTACCATCAAATTACCGTTTTTTCTGTCAAAATAAGGGAATATGATGTATTTTCATGGAGAGATCTTTAAATTTCTGGGAATTTCTAGAGCATCTCATGCGGACTGATCCAAGGAGGAAATACAGAATGCTTGTGTGACAAAGTTTGCAAGAACCTGCATGCCTTGAAAATCCACTAAGCCAATACGAAATGTGTGCAGACGACACAAGCGAACCTCCAAATGATGCAAACCTCAGTCTCTGGCAGAGTATAAGAAGATCATCAAGTTGTTCCAGGCCAGCAAGGAGAAGATATGGCTCTAGTTTGATGAAGATGATGATTTCATTAAACCAGCATTATGTCACAGGCAAGTTCAGAGACCTTATTTTACACTACAACAGCATTAGTCTGAAAGTTAAATTAACAACTGAAGTTTGAGAAGGGCATCATCACAGGAAGTACAGTTTCTCTAATTCTTTTTGCTTTCATTGCCACACTTCTTACCAACTCTGCCCTCCCACAGCCATCCTTGTTGAGAAGGATCCAGTGGCGAACACGCTGCACCTCATTGCCCTCCCACTCCTCACAATCCTCCTATTTACAATCCTTCCCAAGCAACGCTGCACCACTCGTGCCTCACCTCGTCTCTTTTCTCCCTTCTTTCTGTCTCTAGTGTTAACTAATCACACTGCAGCGGTGCAGTGCATGGATGTAACTGTCATTGCAGCTAGCTAACATTAGCTGAGAAGCCAGTGGAGCTGAGATATGACCCGTCCAACCCTGCCCAAATGACATTAAAAAAAGATAAAGAAAATACTAAATTGTTATTTTTTAAAAACTGACTCCATGGATAAGGTGAAGTAAGTAAAATGCTGACTGGGAATCTTCACTGGAAGCAAGACATAAGCGAGATTATATTGAGCATTAGCACAACTGACTCCATCTTCTGTAAACATCTCCTTGTCTGTTAGCAGCAAGGGAAGAAATCTATAGTATTTTTATGTGTTGATTTCCCCACCCACCGTAGTGAGTGAGGGGAATCTGCCTGTTGTGTAACAGGCAAGCTCATAAACAGACTGGGGGTCTTTTTCCATATGCTGTTAATAAGCTGAAAACTCAATCATTAATTTCATTAATTCATTCCATAACCATTTATCCCATAAGGGGTCGCGGGCGGGCTGGAGCCTATCCCAGCTGACATTGGGCGAGAGGCGGGATACACCCTGGACATGTCGCCAGACTATCAAAGACAAACAACCATTCACACTCACATTCACACCTACGGCCAATTTAGAGTCACCAATTAACCTGCATGTCTTTGGACTGTGGGAGGAAGCCAGAGCACCTGGAAAAAACCCACACTGACACAAGGAGAACATATAAACTCTCGCCCAACTCAGGGATTGAATCCCCCACCCCAGGTTCAAACCTGGAGCCCTCTTGCTGTGAGGCGACAATGCCAACCACTGCACCACTGTGTGTTTTAAACAGCTATCTATGCAGATTACACTTTGCTAAATGCAACAAAAAAGACACAAAGATGTGCGTGTCCGAGAGAGTGTGGATTAATACATTATATAAGCGTATCTGTTCTGTAAGACGTGCAAGTAACAGACATCAAAAATGCCTCTAAAAACCCTTTCAGCAAGGATCAGCCATAACAGACGTAATCTAATGTAGCAGTAGGTCACTAGGCCAGAGACCAATCAGGGGAGACAGGAAATGGAGGAGGGGCTAATTGGCAGCAGATGTGACTGCAGGCTTCACTCTCCTCAGATTCTTTGTGTGCAATCCATGTGGCTGTGACTGTTTGATTCCCTGTGGCTCCGGTAAGCTGGACTTTTGGGGGGTTTTAGCATTGTTTTATAATCATGTTTAGGGTGACCATATTTTGATTTCCAAAAAAGAGGACACTCGGCCCGGCTACGACATAGCCTACTTAAATGATACTCGCAGCTTACTCAAAGATGCCTTATTTTAATATATTTAAAGTTTATATGTATGGATAGAAAATTCAGTTATATTACAAAATAATATCTCTCAAAGACAGAAATTCAGATAGGCCCCAATAGACAGGGGACACATACACACACTAGAGTGTGGCGATCCGAGCCCGACGGGTCCTGACGGCAGGCCTACCCGACGGGTCGGGCCGGGTTTGGTCAAAAATGTATAAATTGTATTCGGGCTCGGGTNACACAAACTCAGTGCTTTAGTAATTAAATAATGTCGGGCTCGGTTCAGGTTCGGACAGAGATATGCGGCCCGCACTCTAACACACACACACACACACACACACACACACACGGAAAACCGGACATTATCATCAATTTATAAAAAAAAAAAAACCCGGACGGGACGTGAAAAGTGGACATGTCCAGGCAAAAGAGGACGTTTGGTCAGCCTAAGTTAGCATTTTAATTGTTAGGGTACTGTAGGGGTGCATGCACCCTGAGGTATTTGTATTTTAATGATTTTAATACTGGGTCTGCCATAACTTGTTTGTAGGAAAAAAGACTGAAAAGTTGACTCTTACACAAAGGTATGTAAAACATGCAGTATTTAAACATTGTAAGGTTCCCTACAAACTAAATCAACAGTGCTTTGTTTGTTTC
The DNA here is from genome assembly GCF_006386435.1 of Epinephelus moara. Taxonomy (NCBI): domain Eukaryota; kingdom Metazoa; phylum Chordata; class Actinopteri; order Perciformes; family Serranidae; genus Epinephelus; species Epinephelus moara. Next base: position 14,871,332 of record NC_065517.1, read on the forward strand.
TAGGCATAGCACTGACTGCCGTTTATTTTAGTTTAGTATTACGTGTTTTAGCCTTATTGTTTTTATTGTTTTTATTGTTTAGTAGATTGGAGTTTGTTTAGTTTTAGAGTTTTAACATTCTGTCTTCTTCTGTTTCTAGTGCTGCGGCTGGTGGCGTCCTCCATTCACCGGTGTGGTTGGGGTGCTAGAAGTTCACTCTAGATGGTGATATGGTTTGTGGTTGCACATCTTTATTAGTGTGGTGTTTTATTTGAAGTGTGTCAGGTTTATATTTCTTTTGAATACGTAGTATACTCCCAGTGCCCTAGCAGTGAGTGGTTGGTTTCCCAGCCGTAGTATGACTGTCTGTCCTGTTGTCCTTTCTTGCCTGTGTTCTTAAAGTTTAGTTATTGTAAAATAAATGGCATGTTTATGATCCACACTGACTGTTGCGGCCTCTTTATTGAAGCCCCTGTGTGCTAGTTCTCCTTAAAGGTTACACTAAGTAGAAGAAGTTGTTCTCACTTTCAGGAATGGCGGCAGATATGAAACAGGCGGCTCCAGCTACAATGTTGGAAGAGGCGAAGGGAATGCGCCTGCCAATGCGCTCAATAGTGAAGAGGATGAAAAAGGCAGCAGGGAACTCCACCAGGGAAGATATGAGGAAGTCGATGTAGACGTTTCCTCCATCCAGCCCCACCCGCATGATGAGGCCTTGATATACAAATGCAATGGTGAACCTAAAGAGATGGAGACAAGAAGATTCAACATCTACATTTAGGGTAATCTGTGATTTTTAATGAGTCTCACCAGTTGAACATGAGGATTAAAGTGTGTTTTCTCATAGTTGGAGTTCTGACCAGGTCCAGCAAAGAGGCAGAGGAGGAGTCACCCTCATCCTCAGTCAGTGTCTGAAACGAGTAATCATGATCCAGTTGTGACATTAACATGGAATCTCACTACAAATTCTTTGACTCAGTGGACCACAGAATGATGCTGAAAAGAAGTAGTCATTTCCTCTCAGGAGAATTAAGATGTTAAGCAAACGACTGAATCAATTTACCTCAAAGCTCTTGAGTGTCCTCTTGTTTTCCTTAGCTATAGCTTTAGTGATCTCCAAAGCTTTGGAAGAATTCTTCTGAGAGATGAGCCACCTTGGAGACTCTGGGACAAACCTGAGATGCAAAAAGTTTGACAGATATAAAAATCTAAGCAGCTGTTCACCAAAACATCTGCTTGTAATGGCTGATCTGAGCTTGGTCTCTTTCTTAGTCAAATGTGTTTCTTGTTGTGAAACAGGGTTGTCAAGTTTTCTTTAAAAATAACTTTTAGATATTATATGATTTTATTAAATAGCAAACAGCAAAGAGAAGAGAGGAAATGAGCGGCAGAAAGGGATGGGAACAGACAATGAATGCCTGACCCGAGCCCGACAGGACACAGCGGGACCCATCGAAACCCACTGGGTTTGGACAAGGAATTACAAATAGTGCTTGGGTTCTCCCCAGTTGACATGGTGCTTCATGCTTTGCTTTCCAGTTAATATCCTTGCCAACTGACACCTTTCTTGCCATGTCGTCTTTCAGTTTGTTGTCATAGTGACACAAGGAAATGAACTCAGCAAGGCTGGACGCTCCAATGCTGCTGTTGAAACATGCAGAGTGTTTTCCTTACATCAGCTGCATTGAGCTCATGTTGGGTTTGGACATAAAAAACAAAAAACAGAAAGTCTATCGTCTTGGGTCTTGGCTAAGTTACTACTTTCTTGGAACCAGGTTGGTTCAGACAGAAATATGCAGAACAAGCCACACTTAAATGGTGAACAGAATGCAACAAATGCGTATCCTTCCTGAGTCATCCAACAGTTTACCAGAACTCCCTTGAGGCTCATCGTAAGTCCTTCTCCATAGTCTCCCAAGAACTCCTACCACACCCAGGTTTTCGCTTTGGCGACCGCTGTAGCCTCAGCCCATCTGGCTTACCTGACTGCTGCCTCACAAGACCCCTGGGCCATCCAAGTCCAAAAGCCTTCCTTCTTCAGCTTGACAGCTTCCTTCAAAACTGGTGTTCACTAGTGGGTTCTTAGGTTGTTGCAATTACAGGCACTAGTGACCTTCCAGCCACAGCTTTTAGCAGCTGCCTCCACAACGGAGATTTTGAACATGGTCCACTTGGATTCCACATCCACAACCTTCCCCAGGATGCATGAGACATTCTTCCGCAGGTGGAATATGAAGACAGAAAGGGTGTTCTGGTACATGTGCACCTACCTCTGGTACGAGTACACTATGCTTGAACATGGTGTTTGTTATGGCCAATCCATTATTAGCACAGAAGTCCAGTAACATAACATCACTTAGATCAGGCAAACCCTTCCTCACTCAACCCCCTCTAGATTTCTCCATTGTTGCCCATGAGAACACTGAAGTCCCCCAGCAGAACTGTAGTCCCTAGATCGTCTCCAGAACGGCACCCAGAGACTCCAAGAAGTTTGATGCATAAGCACAAACAATTGTCAGAGAATTCCTCTCAGCAACTCTGAGACACATAGAGACAACCCCCTCATCCTCAATTAGAACTCCAATACAGTGGCACGCAGGCAGGGGCTGGTGAGTATCCCCACACCCATCTGGCAGCTTTCACCCTAAGCAACTCCAGAAAAGAAGAGAGACAAGCCCAAAGAGTTTGTGCTCTGCCTTGAGTTGCCCAGAGAGCCCAACTAGTTGGTGCCACTCCACCTCCTGCATCAGCTCCACTTCTCTGCCAGAGTGGTGACGATACACATTCTGTGATGCTAGGGGTCAGCACACCTAGGTTTCAATGGCTAATTCATGAAGGGTCTGTGTATCACTCTAAGTCTGGTCCCTGTCCTGGTACCACTCTGTCTTGGGAGACCCTACCAGGATCTTTTACCCCCAACAACACAGCTCCCAGGGTTTCAAGGACACGCAAACCACGACTCTGGGTATTGTAATATGTTTGAGTAAAACATAAAAAAAGTGCAAGAGACAAGACATTGACTTCCACCAAATATATAGCCACTCCTTCCTAAACAGATACAGAACAGGAAAAACAACATAAAAGTCTTTACCAGAAGTAGGACAGGAAGAGGATCTGAGGTGCAGTGATGGCAACCTGCAGCCAGCGCCAGTCAGTGATGAAGTATGCGAGCAGGGGGAGGATAAGGAGGCCGCAACTGAAGAACATCTGGTAAACAATTCCCACCATCCTTCTGTACTCCACTCCAACAATCTCTGTGACTGACAGAAAAACAGGAAACATTCAAACTGAGTGTATTTTACTAAAAAAGAAAGCAGTCAAAGAGTGGACATAGATCTCTGCAAAAGGGGTATAGGGAAATATATGACCTGTATTTACCTCTGTCAAGGGCTGGTACCATTCGATTAAATCCTGTACATTTCTACATTTTTATATTATACACATGTAGAGACTTAAGTTTGGTTAATATATGGCTGAGGTTAGGTAACTGACAGGTGCTATTTGGAGTGTTTGTTACACAACAGAGCATGGACAAGACCAGGGATACTCAACTTGCTTTGCCTGGGGGCCAACCATGTGAAATGACAGGGTGCAAGAGGTCAGTTAATAAACAAACATTTTTTGCTGTCGATGTTTGCCGCCTCACTAGTCTTTGCCAAGAGGCAAATCCAGTCACAACAGCCCCACATAGGTCAGGTGTACGCAGGGGTGTTTCTAGGAACTGAGGACATTCAGGGTTTGGCCTGCACCTCTGTTGGTGGGTCCAGGATCCTCCTCTGGCACTTTTCTTTTTGATAAACAAGCTTTATTTTGATGCTTTTGATGCACTCTTGCACATTATTTAGATTCAAATACATTATTTATACACTGTTACCCAAAAATTTCAGTGTGAATCAGTTTGTTCTCATTGTGAATTAGAAAATGATTGACGGGCCAGATTTGGCCTGCAGGCTGTAAGTTGAGTATCACTGGACTAGAATGAAACGGGAGAAATCAAAATCTTAGTATTTGACTTTGTAAGAGCTAACTGCAACAACTGCAGTATGACTGAACATCACAGTCTGTTCATAATGTTTTTATCATCAAGCCAGTTACTTAGTCACAGTAAATGTAGTCATTAGTCCTGTTTCCACCGAGCAGTACGGTACGGTTCAGTTCAGTTCAGTACGCTTTTTTTCCATTTCCACTGTGAAAAGTTGTGGATGGTACCAATGGAACCGTTCCATACCGTCCCCATTTTTGGGCCCCCCTCTGTTGGTACTAAAAGGTGGAACTGTGAACACTGCAGTCTGTTGACTGGTAAATAGCGGATGGTCACTCTGCTCAGGGCTGAGTTGTGGCACTGTTCATACCGTTATTAGTAGACTAACTATAAAATGAAAGGATGTTTTGCTGCCTCTCACAGCAGCTGGTGTCGGAGAAAAAAACAACTTAATTCACTGGGCCGACTGCCAGCAACTTTTAGGGCGGAACGTTCACTTGTAATGTTACTCAATGCATGAGTGACTCCATCAGCACACCTTAAATTTCACTGTGACATCTTTGACTATCACTTTAGTTTTTATATTACAAACACTTTTAGTAATGAGTGGATCTTCAAGCGTTTATACATATATTAATGTCGGCCGGATTATGTGAACTGCATATATCCCAATCCTCACTCTGAGAAAAAAAAAAGTGCTGTGGAGCGTAGTTCCTGTGGGCTCCGGCAACACTAAACCCCTGATCTTGCCTGACAAGGACTAAATGCACAAAGCTGCTATTTTTTAAATATCCCATGGAGAGAGACTTTCACTGCAGCCTGTTTTATTTTGTTCTGAAAATATCAGCGTGCAGCCTCATCCTGGAGACAATAAACGAGGTGCAGACTGATAAAGGAGGAAATACAGTGAGTGCTGGACGGAGCAGTGAGTGACAACAACCCCGCCCGCATTGAAGGGTCCTGTTAGCGGTGGGAAAGGCTAGGGTCTAGGTACCATGTCTGAAGGGTTACTTTTGGCTCCAAAGGTACCATACTGAAAGTGTTTGGTGGAAATGGGGCTATAGAGATGCCTCAGAGGAAAATTGGTTTTAGTTAACATAAAAAGTCATCATTACGCAGCACATATGAAGCCATCCAGCCTCCTTTGGATGAAAAGCCAAGGATGGTCCTAAACACCAGGATGGTGATGTAGTTTGGAGCCATAGCCATCGCAAGCCCTGCAATCACATTCAGTAGGGTCGACACCAGGAGACTGACCTTCCTGCCAAACCTGAAGAAAGAAAGACATTAGGTGAGGTTTTCTTTCAAAATAAGAGGCTTGATTGAACATATCTTTTTGACTAAAAATATGTGATTTTAACATCATTGCCACAGTTTTATACATGTGGTACCTGTTCGCTACATTTCATGTTTAGTTTGAACATATGATGGAAAGCTTTAACATACGAAACAGAAACAGCATGTCAGTGGTCTAACACAAGCATCGGCGTGCCATAGAGACAACCAGTCATCTAAATTCGTTTGCAGTGAACTAATCCTACTTATGAGACAAATACAGCTTTTTTTAAAATATTAAATGCAGCAACTCTGACAAAACAAAACGGTTTTCTGCAAGATACACCTAAAGTCAGTACTGATGAAGGTGTATTTGTGGCAAATATGGAAGAAAAAAGATAAATCAGGGCCTCACCTGTCAGCCAAGAAACCAAAAGCAAAACTGCCAACAAGGAAGCCCACATTGAGAACAGACTGGTACATGTCCACAAACCATCCATCTGAACACACCAGGTTAAACTAAGACCCAAAGGAAAAAGGTTACATGTCTCTATATAATATATGCTCAATTATAGATTTAATTGATGAGCATTGAGAAATAGTCAGTGATTTGTATTGCTTTAGTTTTTTTCGTTACCGAAATCCACCCTGTTTTGAGGCATGAATGCGTCAGATTTCTCTTCTCACCTCTGTGACAAAGGACTTCCTGCCTTCATAATCATACTCCCAGCCGTTCTTAGAAGACAAAAACAAAACATCGCATTTAACACAGCTGGTGAAAGGACTCTTATACATGAGCCTTAGAATAGAGCCATCATGATCTGACCTAATGCTCCTTCTCATGTGTGGTTCTTTACAAAAATGAACTGCAACTCTGCAAACCCTTTGATTTATGCCCTTGACTTTCTGAGAAGCTGTGCACAACACTGCCAGAGAGTTTTGTACTCATCACAAGGCCAACAAAGTACTGAATTTTACCACATGAAAGCAACAAGTACATCTTTACATAACTTCAGGGTCACGGGAGTAGACTTAACTTTTAACAAAATGAAAACCAAATCCTTTAAATGTGCTGCTTTTAAGAAATAGTTTGACATTTTGGGGGGTTTGCTTTCTTGTTGAGAGTTAGATGTGAAAATCGATTAGTTCTGTTGTAAGTAAGCTAGAGTTAGCTTTGCTCAGCAGAGCGACTTGAAACTGGGAGAAACAGCTACCCTGACTCCTTCCAAGCTAAGAGTATCCACCTACCTGTCTGTACAAAAACTAAAGTGTGAACATGATAAGTCAGTCAGACAGTCAGACAGTTTTGCGTTGTCTAAACGATACAGTAAATGAACTCCATTTTGATTTCTGCTGTCTTTATTGTGAACTGAGTGACACTTTGTTCAGAAAGGTGGGGATAGGGATTAAGATGATGCACAAAGACTGAGATGGCTGTTCACATATGAAAACATATAAATAAGCCAGTTATCTGGAGAGAGTCTGGGAGAAGAGAACAAAGCTTTTCATTAAGATAATCCGTAGATATTCAATAGATCCTAATGTGAACAGTTCTTTTCAGATACTGTCAGGTCCAGGAGACCCAGGGTGGTAATCACCTATTTAATATTACCTTTTTATGACATAGTATATAGTACGACTTTGTGGTCAGAGTAAGGGGGCCAGGGGTAGGAAGTAGGGAAGGGGCCATTGCACCTCCACTTTACATCCTGGGGCCCACATTTGTTGCGTTTGCAGATGTATGTTACATAGCAGTGGCTTGTAATTCCATGTGGGATGGGCTGAATGTTGGGCATGACACACAGGGGCATTGTATTAGGGGGGAAAAGTGGGCCCCAATGGGAGGTGGGCCCCCAGAAACTGCTCATGCATGGGGCCCAGAATTTGGTTCTGTTGTCACTGAAACAAACAACTTAAATGTATGACTTTATGAGGGGTTACAGGGCTTCTCTGGAGTCCCCACTAGTTGCCTGGTAACAGCTCATGGTCAGGAAAGAATCTGGCACATAAGGGACTGTTCTTTACTTACAGGACAGGGTGGCTGGGGTGTGACTTTGTTTTGTTTTTTTAACCCTCCCCAAAGCTACAAATACTTTCCCTTGAGCCTCCCTGAGTGACTGGGGGAAAATGCACAACCACCATAAATTTGTTATTTTATTTTGTTCAATTAAAACCTACCCTTTGACATTTAAAAGTTAAAGTTAAAAGCTGAAGACAAAATTTTTAAGTTGAAAAAAAGTGTCTTTTTTTCAATCTTGCCACGCATGCTGGTTAGTTCCTGCAAACAGTGTATTTTTGGCCATATTTTAAATGAGATGTAGAATAAATTGATTTTCATGAAATATCACTATTTTAAGCTAATTTTTGTTGTTGTTGTTGTTGACGGAAGCGTTCGTTGTACATGATGTGTCCAAGGACCATCTGGAATTCGAAAATCTAACCATATTTTAAGTTTTAAATTTTTTTAATTTAATTTAATTTAATTCATTTATTTATTTATTTTACAGTTTCGGGCTATGATAAATGATGGTGTAATTTTGGTGCTTTTTTCTTTTGGGGTTTAATTTTACCTTTCTATGACATACTATAATATGACGATGACCCTGATGATGTCTGTGGAGATTTTGATGTGATACCACTGCAACCCTGCATGATGCAGTCACCTAACCTTACAGGTGTGTAGCTGAGATCACAATGAATGCAGTTTGTAGATGGGTGTGGTCCAAGCAAGGGGGCCAGAAGTAGGGGGGTAAGAGTGGAAGTGTGAGTTGCACATGACATCGGAAATAATGTTTTTTTTTTGTTTTTTTTTTAAATTGAATTTAATTGATTAATTTATTTATTGTAGTTTCTGGCTATGATAAATGATGGTGTAATTTTGGTGGGTTTTTTTTGTAACTTTTAAAGAAAACATGCATGTGAGCAAGTCACAGTTAAGAGCTTACTCAGCCTCTACACCCTGTCCCCCTCATAAATAACGAACAGTCCCTGACCCCCACATTTTTTTCCACTTCAGTTTTTTGCACAGATTAAACAAACAAGATATGACCAGTTAATAATTAGCGTTATATCTGGACAGAGCCAAGTCACCCTTGTTTCCAGTCACCTCATCTACACAAAATAAATATTTCCCAAACCCCCCCAAAATGACTGTTTCTTTAACCGTTTTCAGTCCCTAAATAAAATCAGGAATGAAGCTGTAATCATGTATCCCAGGTGCCATCTGGGGTCTCACCTTGCATGCTGTAACTGGGAGCTCACTCAGGTCCAGTTCCTGTGTATCACATGTGACTGTTGTGTTCCAGTCCACCACGTACTGCTCACAGCTGCTGTGCTGCAGCACTCCGGAGCTGTTCACCAGAGGCACCGTCAGCCTGCGACTGTCCGCCAGGCTCCAGTTACAGGCCTGCCTCACCTCCACCACAGCAGGGTCCCGACACCAGTGATCGGGGGCGAAGCCCTGAAACACGATACTGGCGTACACACATCCAAAAGGTATTGACCACACACATATCAAAAAAAAGATACGTTTCTGAGAGCGGCCGAAATTCCCAGCCTCTTCCAGGAGGTCATCAAAGGTCGTCATTGCTGCTGTGATCCAAGTTAGAAAAAAAAAACAGGTCAGACTTTGCACTATCCACAGCATAGAATAATGCAGAATGCCAGCAGTCAGCTTTCCAGATGTTGACACTCCACCCTGTTGAAAATATTTGCAGCTGCTGTAGAGTAGAACGAAAAAAACTCGTCAGTGTTTAATGGACCTAAACAAAATAGCAGAGCAGTGATACAACAGCCGAATGAAGCCGAACTGAGCCGCAGCCAAAACTGTTTCTATTTCTGAAGTGTATCCAAAGTTACGTAACAGTGTAACTCTGTCTTGAAGGCAAGGCAGTGGTGTTGGAGGCAGTATTTACATGACTTGGAGTGAACTCTCCAAGCCCCCCAGGTCTGTTGCACTGTGCAGCATTGTGTGACTCCTAGTGGCAGGATGAAAGAAGACACAGCAGGGCACCAGGGCTGTCTCATTTTTATACTTACAAAAACGTCATCAGAATCGCATAGATGCTGCACCGATCCTTATATCATCAGGTGACCTATTCAAAACATCAAGCATGGAAACAGACAAACAACAAAGGTCCCTATATGACACAGCCAAAGCAAAAGAATGCAATATTTAGAGCATGTGCATTTGTCTCCCCCAGTAAAAGCATGAAAGTAGAAATAAAAATTAATGCAGAAAATGCAAAAACGGTGCATTACAATTCACCTGAATGCAAGAATTTAATTGTTTGACAGTTCAACTTTTCTCTAGTGGACCCCCAGACCTCCTGTTTCATATGCTTCCCCTCCCCTAGTGCTGAGTGAAACCTACGCCCTTGAGTCACTGGAAATAAAATGTATATGTCACTGCTGTTGGTGTTTGTCTTTCTGGTTAAGTGGCTGCTTGACAAATATTTGCTGTAGGATTAAACCACACTTGCTGTTACTGTTGTAAGCGTGGACCACCATCAATCAAATCTTAGTACAGTGATACTCAATTTACAGGCCAAACCTGTTTCTTAAGCCCTGAATGTCCTCAAATCCTAGAAACGCCCCTGGGTTCACTTGATCTGTGCAAGTGTGTTGCAACTGGATTTGCCTCTTGGCAAAGACAAGTTAGAACAGCCAATATCGACAGCAAAAAATGTTTGTTCATTGACTCAACCCCTTCCTTCTTGCCCCCCCTGGGGCAAAGCAAATCGAGTATCCCTGTACTAGGGTTACAACTTTCAGCTGGGAAAAATGTTTCATAAATAATAAATAAACACCTGGAGTCCAAGTTGTGTTCAAAGAAAACTCTTTAATAATTTAATAATACATTTCTATAATAATTCTGATGATATCCTAACACTTGAGTCCACACACCCACTCTCTGTACACACATTTTACTAAGTCATCCAACGTCATTCATCACCGAGGCTTAACACAGAAACTTTACAGCTGCAGTTCATTCTCTGCGGGTCGCAGACAGACACCAAAAACTTTGACAAAGCTCATTAAAAAACAAAAATCAAAGATAGGACTTGATGTATCTACAAGCAACACTGCACACAACATAAATAAATACTTTGGTCACAGAGGGAGATTAAACAGTTGCTGGTTCTTTGTTGGTTGTGACGTCGTCGTTGGGCAGCAGGTTGTCCAGCTGCTGGCTGTTCAGTGCAGCTTTCTCCTTCACTCTGAACACACAAAACACACACACAGTTACATGATGTACAATAGGTACAAACTTGAGTCTAATATAGAGCCGCGAGGGTTAATCGAGTAGTCAATCAACTGAAAATTGACAGACAACTTTCTTGATAATTGATTGTCCGTCAAGTGCAAGTGTTCAAATGCTAAGATTTGCTGCTTTTATAGGCCATGTGTGACATTAAACCGAAAGTCTTTAGGTAAAAGCTGAATTATAACAAGCATTTTTCACTGTTTTTTGACATTTAGTAGACAAAAGATTAATCAATAAGTGAAGGAAATAATCTTCATGTCAGACCGAATCTAATATACTGGCACAACATGAGAAAAATAAGCCATTATCGTCAGCATAGTGTGTCATATCCAGAATATGTATATACAGGTGTATATATAAACAAAGACAGAAGTTTGTGCCTAAATGTGTCTTGTAAAGAATTTCATTATTTAATTTCTTGCTGCATGATTCAGCGGAGGATACTCACTTTTCTGGGAACTCGATGTCATCAATGGTGTCAGGTAGCGGCACACCTCTGGTCTCAGGAAGCAGCAGCACCAAACCACCGGCCAGGAAAGCCAAAGTGCCTGCACATCACAATACAATATATTCCTAACTAAATGAACTCTGAACTTTTACAACAGCACTGGAAAAAAAGAGTTAAGTCTATTTCTGATTTGCCAGACCAGTCCAACTGAATCTGCATTTGTTTTTACATTCTGGCAAATTAAAAAGAAGCCTACATCAGCAACCTCTGCCAACGGCGTCACAAGGCGCTAACTCCCACTTGTTTTGCATTAGTAACAAGCAATATGAAAACATGATTAACACAATATTCTGTTTGTGTGTTTATAAACAGTGTAATGAAGCCACCAATGTTTGACAGGCTGTGAACAGAGGCCGACAACATGAAGGAGATCAAATTTTCAGTAGAGGTGGGAGAGGGGACAGAGCGATGCATACTGTGTTTGTTGACTAGGAAGTTTGTGTGTTTTTTGGGGTGACGAAACAAGACATAGAAAAACTAGTCTCTCAACATTTTGGATTTGAAGCCGACAAAAAGGGTGCCCTAACTGGCTGCAAGTGATGTGGTGCGCCATTTTGAGATGAATATTTGTCAGACGCCCTGTTTTTATTTATTCCTGTCGCTCCCTTTGAAGGCACCGCAATGGACAGAGTGGGTTTTCTCCGGGTGCTCCGGTTTCCTCCCACAGTCCAAAGACACGCTGGTTGGGTTAATTGGTGACTCTAAATGTGAATGTGAGCGTGAATGGTTGTCTGTGATAGTCTGGCAACCTGTCCAGGGTGTACCTCACCTTTCACTCAATGTCAGCTGGGATAGGCTATAGTCGCCATGCTATCCTTAACAGGATTAGTGGTTACTGAAAATAAATGAATGAATTCAAGTGTCTGGTGAGCTAAATGACAACAACCAACTTGCTGTTGGTTATAATATGTCGTCTCTCAACCATCTTTAAGTGGTTATGTCTCCGGTCTGATCTCAAGTCAACAGCTCATATTTACATAGTTTGTTGTCATGACAAAACAGAGGTGCATATTTAACAGATTCAATGTTGACAGAGAGCTCCGTTGTTGAGTGATGTGACATGAAAGTCTGAGGCTTGTTTGTTGTTGGGACAGTGTCAAGTGTGACACCTGGTCAAATATGGTGTACAGGTCCAGAATGGTGTTAAAACCGGTTTGAAGATTTTTACATCAGCCCAACCCTACTGAACAACAACTGGTCCCAAATGGTATGTAACACGAGGTAAAAGCAGACTGATGCCTAGTCAGGACTGGATTTATTTCTCTAGGGGAGGTGGGGTGATTTTAGTATAACCTAAACTTCTCAGTGATTTAAAGCCAGTGATGGGACTAATTTCTCATCGATTGAAGAGCTGCTTTTAATAAGCTTGTGTGAAACTCTACTTTTGCGTGAAAATGGAGTAGGTCGAGACCTTTCCAGCAATACAGATGGTCAGAAATGCGTTTGGTTGACTGATTAGTGTGGTTTCTGTGGCAGCTTTTAGGCATTTTGTCAAAATATGACAGTGGCTTTTGATGATCAGAACTAGAGCTAGATTAATAAATTGTCTAGGCTGAAATATTCGTTGATATTAGCTCACTGCAGATACATCAGCAACAAAAAAGTCAAAAAGTTGATTTTTTTAGACTACAAAATGTCCTGTTTAGTTTTATCTACAATCTCTCTGATGATTGATGTTCTCACTTTGTAATAAAATAAAACCCACCAAAGATGATGAGAGGCAGCTCCAGCCAGATGACAGCCAGTCTGTAGAGCAGGAAGGGGGCTACAATGCCTCCGACATCACACAGAGTAGAGCAAACTGACACTCCCAGGTTCCTACAGGCAAAAGCAAACAACCGGTTATTAATTATGCATATTTGCACATATAGTAAATTTACTTTTCTAAACACTGTGTTGGGAAGATCCTCAAACACTCAAGATGAATTTTTCATTTTTATTGTTTGTTTTGTTTTGAAAATGCAATCTCGGGGTCGTGTCCCCACGAGGCTGTAAAACTCGTCACACACAAAAAAGCAAAACTCCTGGATGGTTGAAAAATGAAAGCTTTCATATTCTAGTGCAGTCACAGTCTGGCCTGAGGGTGTCACCAGTGCTAACAGACCAACTGTCACCTATGCATATTACATACTAACATCAATTTTAGCATAAGTCCAAGTGTTGTTGTACAAATGAGGCTATTTTAGATATTTATTTGGCACTTTGGTCCAAATAAACCAACAATAAGTGTGTTCAACTTTTGTAGAAACCAAGCAGCAACCTCTAAGGCTGAAAAATTAAGCTAACGTTGAAGTGCCAAAAACTACAGTTCCTCAAATGGCCACTTGAGGCTGGCTCCAAAAGTGAGTCAATCATCATAGACCTCCCTGTTGAAATGCTCAACTTAACAGCAGAAATAAACATGTTTACAGTCTGGTACAAAAACCGGTTCGGATCTCTATAGCTAATTTAACTTCATGACAACTGCAAGGGGACTAACTTTTTATGTTACTCACCCGTTTACATTTTATTAAGGCTTAAAGTAATGCAGCTAACTCAAGTCACTGCACCCTGTAATCTAAATATGGTCACATTTCCTCCAAAGATGGCGACGGACAAAATGCCAAACTCGTAGCTTTATGGTAGCTATGTCCATTATTCTATACAGTCTATGGTAGAAACATGACATTTTGGGAATTGCAAGTGCCTTACCTGACAAATGTTGGGTAGAGCTCAGTGTTCACAAACACCACCATCTCAAAGGCCATGGTGATGCCCAGCCGACCGATGCAGGCCACCACTGTCTTAAACCAGAACATACCTGCAAGGAAAGAAAGAACATTTAATCCGATGATATCTGAATGGCTTAGTTCCCCATCTCCATCTTTACCCTAAAAACTTACTGTCAGGGATGAGGGCGGTGATAAAGCAGGCGGCTCCAGCTACGATGTTGGCGGTGGCGAAGGGAATGCGCCTGCCGATACGTTCAATGGTGAAGAGGATGAGGAAGGCAGCAGGGAACTCCACCAAGCCGGAGATGAGGAAGTCGATGTAGACGTTTCCTCCCAGAATACCCAGCCTCATGATCAAACCCTGGTAGACCACAGCGCTGGTGAACCTGGAAGAGATGGAGAGAGGATGGTACAAGTGCGCCAAGGATGGATCGTTAGATTTAAGAGTCTTTTATTACAGAGCTTTATTTCAACATACCTGCCTAAAATAGTTGTTACTACTTTGATGAACTTAAAACTGAACTTAATCTGAAGCAGATACCAACAGCAGTTAACTAATAAGGTTCGCTTTCTTTAATGAAATGAGACTTTAATTTCCAATTCTATAGTTTCACTTTAGCAATCTAACTACAAAAATAAAACATACGCACCAGTTGTAGCTGAGGATGAAAGTGTGTTTTCTCATTTTTGGAGTTCTGATCAGGTCCATGAAGGAGGCAGTGCAGGATTCGGCATTATCATCTGTCAGAGTCTGCAGGATCAAACACACATCATGAGTAATGCCACTAATAAAAATAAATAAATAAATAACTTGCTTTCCTCTTATTATTTCAAATGCGTCACAAGTCACATCAGTAAAGCTTTAATTCTGTCATGCATTTACATGTAACTGCTGTACATGTGAAACAGGAAAAAATGCTGTGATTTCACTTTTTTTTTATATTTTACAGATTATTTTTGGCCATATATTAACAGTTGGGTTTTTTTTTTAGATATTTTATGGATTTTTTTTTTATATTTTACTCATTAAAAAGTTACAGATAAATTTGGGAGGAAAGGAAGCTGTAAAAAAAAAAAAAATTAAATTGAATAAAATCAAGTGATGGGTAAAGTGTCTGTACTGCATTTACGGGAGCAATAACAAAGTGTGTGTCCTTTCCTAAACTTTATTTTAACAGATGTATAAGTTTTGTCTGTAACTGCCCTGGTGAACTGGACAAAGTCTGGTTTCTCATTGTGTGTTTATTTGTTACCTCGATGTTCTTGGACAGCGTCATCTTGTTCTCTTTGGCCATGGCCTCAGTGATCTCCACAGCTTTGGACTTTTTATTCTGAGAGAGAAGCCATCTTGGAGACTCTGGGATAAACCTGCAAATACAAAACTTTCATGAAGCTATGACAACAATCTATATCTTGTATTGGCACATAAACATAGCAGAAAAATTCTTCTGAATCTTCTAAAATTGTGGTTCACTTCCTGTGTGAAGCATAAAATATAAGCATGAAGAGTGTTTCCTACCAGTAGTAGGACAGGAAGATGATGTAGGGGATGGTGATGGCGACCTGCAGCCAGCGCCAGTCGGTGATATAGTAGGCAAGCAGAGGGAGGATGAGGATGCCGACGCTGAAGAACATCTGGTAAATGACTCCCACTGTGCGTCTGTACTCAACTCCCACGATCTCTGTGACTGAGAGAGAAGAAGTGGAATAATGCTTGAGATGTGTTTGCAGCTTCTTTAACTTTGCCAAAAAAGTCACAGCTGTAAATCTTCGCTGTAAGGTTTGATGTTTGTTCTTACTCAGCACGTATCCGGCCACCCAGCCTCCTTTCACTCCGAACCCATAGAGAGTTCTGAAAACCAGAAGAGACACGTAGTCTGGAGCCACTGCCACCAGGATTCCTGCAATCCCATTCAACAGGTTGGACATCAGGAAGCTCATCTTTCTACCAAACCTGAAGACAAAGACACAAACATGTCACTTCGACACAAAAACATGGAAAAATAGGGTCCAGATTGGAGGGTACCAAAGAGAAAGTTAAATTAAGACAAGAAACCAGATTAAAACAAATTATAACCTTACCTGTCAGCCAAGTAACCAATGGCGATACTCCCAACCAGGAAGCCCACGTTGAGAGTGGCTTGGTACATATCCACCAACCAACTGTCTGAACACACCAGGTCAAACTGGTACAACAAACAAACAAACAAAGTCAATCATAAAATTTATTGGTCGCTTACTATTTTTCTTGGAAACTCTTAAAACAATATACTTTCTTATAGAGGGAAAGTTAGGAATTGATTGCATGTTAGAAAGTGACTTTTTTGGTGTTTTTTAAGCTCCTGATTTCCTCTACATGGATCTGAGGTTGAACAGGAGGGAACAGGTAGTTCTACACCAAGAAACAGTTGAAGAACATGGCTCCTTCTGAACCACAAGTTATTGTTTAGACATTTCTGGATTAAATAACCAAGATTCAACATTCTAATTTGTGAGTTTTAGAGGTGCTGGTGGGCGACTTTTTGAACTTAGGAGATCTCCAGGCTAGCTGTTTCCCACTAGTTCCTCTCTTTATGCTAAGCTAATAATCTTCTACTGGGTCTTCTCGTCTAACTCTCGGACACAAAGCAAATAAGCCTAGTTAAAAGAAATGTTAAACTATTCCTTTAAAGTGACACATAGAGTGCAATAAATGTTCTTCTAAAAAAATGCTACACTCCCCCTAAGAAGCTGTATTCTTCCATGCTGCATCAAACTTACCTCGGTAACAAAGGACTGTCTTCCCTCGTAATCGTACTCCCATCCTTCTCTGCAGGCCGTCATAGGAGTTTTGCTGAGGTCCAGCTCCTCTGTGTCACAGGTGAGTGCTGTGGCGTTCCAGTCCACCACGTACTGCTCACAGGTGCTCTGCTGCATCACTCCGGAGCTGTTGACCAGAGGCACCGTCAGCCTGCGACTGTCTGCCAGGCTCCAGCCGCATGACTGCCTCATGTCCACCACGGCCGAGTCTCGACACCAGTGATCCGGGGTGAAACCCTGGAACACGATGCCGACGTACACACCGGCCCAGGGCATGGACACCATGCAGAGCAGGGCGAAGATCCGCTTCTGAGAGCGGCCGAACTTCCCTGCTTCTTCCAGGATGTCATCGAAGGTGGTCATGGCTGCGGAGGTGTTTGTCTCTCGCTCAAAAACTGACAGAAAACTGATCAATTCACACACACTGTACAGATTTGTCAGTGTGTCAGCTGAGCCTCCGTCTGCAGACTGACCACTAACGCCTGTCCTCTGGGTTTTTAACAGAACACGCAGGAGCAAAGGTCCACAGAAAGAGGTCATTGCCTTACGAGTATTGCAGTGGATCATTAAAAAAAATCTTTACCATCACTTTTTCAGACGTCAGACCACTGACGCCTCCAATGGACCGCCCAGGGCTTCATTATCATACTGACACCAACATGAACACATGGACACATCTGTGCAGCCTGTGCCTCTGCATCTCATGCACCTGTGCACACCGTCAGTAATGCTGTTAATCAGTCAACAATTAAATGGAGTCTCTGGAAGTCTGTTAGACATGAGGATGTCAGATCTGGCTGGCAGTTTTTGATTGTGAGGAGCCAGGAAATTAATCATGGTCGTGTCAACATGCAAAGTGACATGGACATGATCCCAGTCCAAACACATGGTCCATGTAATACGACCGTTCAGTGAAGGACAGTGCTGTTTTATGTCTCAGGTCATATCTTGGAAAATCTGAATACATTTGACAAATAAAGTCATTCAAACACATCTACTTCAAGTCTTATTCCCATTAGAACAGGTCCTAGTCAAGCCTCAAGTTATTTCAAACAAGTCCAAGTCAAGTCTCAGGTCAGTCACTGCTCATTTAAGTTCAAGTCCAGTTTTGTTTCATTCTACAAGTCACAGTCAGGTCTTAAATCCATCAAGATGAGCACAAGTCAAATCTCAAGTCCTCACAGATGAGTCCTTTGAGACTTTGATGAGTTTCAAGCTCATCAAGAAAAGTGCAAGTCAAGTTTGAGGCCCTTCGAAACAGGGCCAAGTCAAGTTTTAAGTCCATCATGATGCATCCAAGTCTTGTTGCAACGTCTTTGAAACAAAGCGAGTCTCAAGTCCATTGAGATGCATCTCAGTCATTTTACAATGTCTTTGAGACAGGCTGAGCCTCAAGTCTATTGAGAGGTTCAAGTCATGATGCAACTTTCCCAAGACAAGTCAAGTCTCAAGTCCACTGAGACACATCTAAGTCATGTTGCAAATTATCCAAGACAAGGCAGGTCTCAAATCCATCCAGACACGTCCAAGTCATGCTGCAACTTCCTCAAGACAAGTCGTGTCAAGACTATTGAGATGTGTCCAAGTCTTATAGCAACTCCTTCAAGACGAGTCAAGTCTCAAGTCCACTGAGATGCGTCCAAGTCATGTTGCAACTTACCCGAGACAAGGCAAGTTTCAAGTCCATTGAGATACGTCCAAGTCATGTTGCAACTTATCTGAAGACAAGTCAAGTCTCAAGTCCACTGAGTCTCATCTAAATCATGCTGCAACTAATTTGAGACAAGGCGAGAGTCATGTCCATTTAGACGCATCCAAGTCATGGTGCAACTTACCCAAGACAAGGCAAGTCTCAAGTCCATTGACATCATGTTGCAACTTATCTGAGACAAGTTGAGTCTCAAGTCCTTTGAGATGTGTCCAAGTCTTAAAGCAACTTCCTCGAAACAAGTCAAGTCTTAAGTCCACTGAGATGCATCCAAGTCATAATGCAACTTATCTGAGACAAATCGAGTCTGAAGTTCTTTGAGATGTGTTCAAGTCTTGTTGCAACTTCTGTTGCAACGTCAAGACAAGTCAAGTCTCAAGTCCACTGAGATGCATCCAAGTCATGTTACAACTTATCCGAAACAAAATAAGTCTCAAGTCCATTAAGACATATCCAAGTCACGATGCAACCTATCCGGGACAAAGCGAGAGTCATGTCCATTGGGACAAGTCCAATGAATGTTGCAACTTTCACGAGACAAATTGAGTCTCATGTCCATTGAGAAGCATCCAAGTCATGTTACAACTTCTTCGACACAGGTCAAAGTCTCAAGTCTTTCTAAACAAGTTCATGTTAAGTCTTTCGTCAGTCCAGACAAGTCAGAATCATATATCGTCCTTCAAGACAATTCACAGTCTTCTCTGAAGTCCAATGAGACAAGTCCAAGTTATGTCTGGTCCTTCTACACAAGTTTAAATTCTCAAATGTTTGCGACAAGTCCAAGTTAAGGCTGTTAACTGTGTGGGGCAACTGTTGAATACAGTTTTTATTTATTGAACTTTATTTTCAGTCTTGAGGTCTCTGAGTCGAGTCTCAGGTCCTCATTTCCTCTTTCCTACGAGTCAGAGTACGTGAACCACAGCAGTGATAAACAGCAGATCTTATTTATTCAAATAATGCAATATTTTTTACATCAAGGTTTTTTTTAAATAGGAAAACAGGCAAAGAGCTGAAAAACATATCAGACAACATAACTTACACCAACTGAAACATAATAATGATCTCCCATAGTACTGAATCATCCCTGAAAACTTCTTGTGCTTTTTTAGTCACAATACTAACCCGACAAAAAAGCACAAGAATGTCCATTCGTATCTTCATACAGACGAGTAGGTTCAGTACAGTACCATGCAGATAAGCCACACAAACTTTTGGTTCCTAACTACAACAGAAACAGACTTTATGCAACGATGGGAGAAAAGAACTTCACATACTAAACGGTAGCATCTGCTTCTGTGTAATGAGGAGTGCTACGATGTCTCCTCAGGAGAGATGAGTTGATTACAAAGTGCCAAACACAGATAGATGTAGTTCAAATCTCCTTCTAACAGGATCGGGAAGTAAAAAGCTGAACGAATGTTTAAAATTAATTTTCATAAAAGTCTGTCAAGTCTGCCAACAACAGGCTCGATTTCATCTCAACTCTTGCTGGATTTGTGATGATATTTCAATAATGGATATGGATTCTTGAAATTTCATTTGTGATTGCACTAATTTAAATGTTCTTTGGAAACCTGCCCTGCGTACTGTGTATTATCACCTCGTTCTTTAAGCTCTCAAAGGGCGGATTTCATATTAAGTCACTTCAGAATTTCAGATCAGTATCTTAGTGATATGGTTAATCCTCAAAGACCTTCAAAAATTAACAGATTACATGATAAATGAGATTTTAAATAAGATGTGATCAGTGCTTAGATTCTTGATCTTTCCGGAGTCTGACGATTTGACGCAAAACATGCTTCTAATAACAGGATAACAAGTTTCTAAACACCCACAGGAAAGGGACCAGAGCATGATGTTCTCTGCTTGTAAATCATTATGGCACTCATTCATACAAAATACTTATGCTTCCAATTTCAAGATTTTATCCGTTTGTTATTTTTAATCTGTGATTTGGGTGACATCCTACAAAAACTTGTTTAACAATTTTTGTGTACAAAGCTTCAGAAATACCCTGAATGGTGACCCTTCTTTATGACTGATGAGAGCTTTTATCATCACGTTTTGTCAATAACTTTAGTTTCTGTGGATTAAATACTGAGAAAACCCAAAAGTGAATCAACCGTCATTCCCCTTCATGCCGTACATAATGTAATTAATGTACATAATGCAATAAATATAAATAGTGTGTGAGCGCACTGTGTTTTTGATTACAAATCAATACAAAATCTGTCAGTTCATTAATAGGTGCTCTCCCAAGGTTGTACATTCACCAAAAGTAAATTT
The DNA here is from genome assembly GCF_006386435.1 of Epinephelus moara. NCBI lineage: Eukaryota > Metazoa > Chordata > Actinopteri > Perciformes > Serranidae > Epinephelus > Epinephelus moara. The sequence goes on from NC_065517.1 coordinate 14,891,846, forward strand.
GGAGTGATTCAATCAATCTGTGGAACTTTATGATTCTTCTTTTAGTTTGTGAGAATAACGTGTAAATGACATACCTCGAAAATGTTCCATTCAAAATTTACTGATATAAGTAGATGAATGATCTGCAACTAATGAGTATTTTCATTATCAGTTAATGTATTGATCACTGCCTGGATTAGTCGAGTAAGTGTTAGTTTAGAAAACAGAAAAAAAAACAGAAAAATGTCCCAGAGGCTGAGGTGATGTTTTCAAACTGCCTGCTTTCACCAACCAACAGTCTAAAAACCCAAACGTGTTTTATTTGCAACGATATGAAACAGAGAAAATCTTTACATTTGAGAGGCTGAAAACAGAAAATATATGGCAGTTCTGCTCGATGATCAACTTCAACGATTAACGATGACTAATATTTTTAATGTTCTGTTTATTGAGCTTGAACGATGTCTGCTCGCTAGTCGTTCCTCAAACTTGGACTGAGAAGTTAAACAAAGAAAGCCCTGTACTCCAGGCTGACTCACTCCCCCTCTGTGGCTTTCAATCACATCTCACAGTCAAATGAACTTCTTGGTCGACAACTAAGGAATCTGATGTGAGAAGTAGTTAAAAGCTTAAGAAAAAGCTAGTAAGTGGACCTTGAGTTAAGATTTTTTTTTGTTAAATCACTATGTTAAAGGTCAAGAATGAACTTAAATGCTCATCTTAATTAATCTATGGAAAATACATTCTTTTTTTTTTTTTTTGGATAAAGTTATTATCTGGCATCAAAAATTCTGTTATCAGTTTCCCCAGTGTGAGAATTTGTTAGATTCCTCTACATTTTTTGAGTTTCAGACTGCTCTGACAAAAGACATTTGAAGACGTCACCTTGGACTTTAAGAGCTTGTGATGAGTATTCTTCGCATTGTACTGTACGATCCAGTGGTTCTCAACCAGGGGACCAGAGACTCTCAGAGGTCCTTGACAGAATTCCAGGTGGTTATTTTCACTTTTCAATTGACTATAAAACTGAGTCCAGTGTGAATAAGAGTCAGTTTGATAATTCTGATCATACATTTTACCTTCTCCATGGTCATCCCCTGAACTGTGGTGTCACCTAGGAAGTCTCACTTAAGGGGTCCTTCACATGAAAAAGGTTGAGAACCACTGGTCTAATCTATAATGAAAATAACTGTCATTAGCAGCCGGAAAAAACACACCTAATATGTTGTTAACTGGTATGAAAACCAGAGAAGAATTACCTCAAAGAGCACAGACAGGTCCACCATGTGCAGTTAAAGTCACAGGAGCTAGAGTTTGACTTGTTCTGACTGGAACCATGAGAATGAAATGCTACCAAAACTATGCTGCTGTAAATGTTCGACTATTTGTGAGTTTGTAAATTCATACGTCTGCTTTCTAATTGTGTAAACTAAAAGCTTCACATCAACAACTTCTTCTCTGGCTGGGACCAAAGAAAAGAACCTGCAAGTAGGACGGCACACACGTACTCTGTGTTTATACTGTGTAGGCTTACTCATCTCACTGTCAGTTTGATTTCACTCGTGAAAGAATCATCACTGATAATCTCTGTGAAAACACTAGTTTGATTATTAAGCAGAAAATATGTTAAATGTAAGTCACCTGCCTGTTTCCTTAACACTTTAATGCTCATTTCTTTTCTTATCATCACATGCATTTGGCCAAAAAAAAAAGAGCCTGATTTCGGCACTACAAAAACTTGGTTTTACCGAGTTAAAACTTTTGATGCGGCATCATCCACAGTCACAGACCTGAATACCAAAACTGAGCCTTTAATGTACGAGAGCGTGCAAGCGGAAACACAAAATTCCCAATTTCCATACATTAGTGCCAGCGGTGGCTGTAGAAATATGGCTTCGGAGGGAGAGGAGGACGGTGGGGGGCGGGGCTTCAGAAACCAACCTAAACTAACATCTCACTTTCAACCTCCGTCCTCGTCGACCGTCCATTCACACTTAAGGCCATCTCTATTTTCTCACAGAGCAGAGATTCGCACAGATAATCAGCACGGATAGCCGTTTAAATAATCATAAAAACAAAACGTGTGAGCAATTCACCAGTGAAGACAACAAACAAACAAAACGTCCATATTATAGAACATTATCCTCTATGTACAATGTCTCTGATCAAAACAAGACAAACAAATCAATCTGTCGCCGGACATGATTCATCGATGAAAACACGAAGTAGGTTCATCGTCAGGAAGGCATCGTGCTTTCTTTTTGAGGGGAAAGAAAGAGAAACATCTGCTATTATAGCAACTGTAAACAGCAAGAAAAAGACAAACAGGTGTCTTCATTCCCTTTAGAAACAACACAAGCCGACACCTTCGCTGCCCACGTCCAGGGAACTGAACCAGTTCCTCCTTTTTTTAAACTCTTTGATAGCCGTTATTCGCCCAAATACTTGTTTCACTATTGAGTTACTTGACTTACAATCTCACCACAGTTATTAAATACAGTCCTGGAAATTAAAATCAAAACCAAGAATCAACTCCAAAAGTAGCTTTTCTTCTCACTGTGTGCAATGAGACATGTAGTATTATTCTCGGTTAATCAATGCTACAGTAAAGTGCTAAAGCAATGGCACAACTTTTCAAAAACTCAAAAAGAAAATAAAAATATTTAATTTACATATTTTCACTGACATGTCTCATTGAGCCAGAACGTCAAGAAAGATGAGTTCAATGCCTCTGGGGTTGATTTTAGAGTCTATATTAGATAAATGTGGAAAGACTGATAGAGAAGTAACTTATTTCATTTCAGAATTATGACAGAAAATATGAGAAAATGGGGCGCAGGTCAAAAACAGCCTGCAGAACACTTTAAATAATCAGCTATCAATAAATAAGAAACCATGTGCTAACATCAACAGTCTGTAGACAGTGGACTGGATAGAGTCTGAGGCCGAGTAAAGGTGCAGTCCAACAAAAAAATCCCAAAGAGAGGAAAAGGTTTCTGCTTTCAATATGTTGTTGGTACTTCATTGTTGTTGTTATGGAGACATTCACTGAGAAAGAAGAGTTCAGATTGGTCGTGGGGGGAGGAGGAGCGGGACGGAGGAAGTGACATCACACCCTGAGGAGGTCCTCGTCACTGTCGTCCTCATCCCGTTTCCTATTGGCTGCCGTGTTGTTACCGTGATTGAGGCCTGAGGAGCGAGGTTTGCTGCTCTTCCTCTTCTTTTCTGACTCGTCCAGGAGGCCGACCAGGTCCTCGTCGCTCTCCTCCTGAAATGAGGGAAGGCAGTGAGGTTCTGAACACCATGTTTGAAACACCTGGACAGATGCTGAGACGATGCTCACCTGAAGGAAGGGGCTGCGATGGGCCGTGGAGTGCCTGGGGAGCGCGGAGGATTTGACCACTCGCACCCCCGGGACGCTCAGCACCTCGTCCTCACTGTCGTCCTCCTGCTCGTCCAGCGAGAACGAGCGCAGGCCGTCCGTGTTCACCGGCTTGGTTGTGATGTGACCATTGCCGTGGTTGCTCTTCCCTCGGTGGGAGGACGAGGAAGTGGATGTGGGAGGGGCTTCGAGCTCCTCCATCAGCCACTCCATCTCTTCTTCTCCCCCTTCTTCGTCCATGTTGACCTGATTGGATAAAATGATACAGAGTCAGGAAAGGCAAGCGGAAGAGGAGATTTTGTGGATGCAGCATCCTTCGAAAGCAATTAACAAAGTAGCTGGCTGGAACAGTGTGTTTATCCGGAGTGTGTAAAGAGAGTCAAAATTGATTCATTCATTAGACCAACACACCTTTGAGTATTTATAGGAGACTTGGTTTCCTCTCCTGCAGCAGCCGGCAACCTTCTGAATCACCAGCTCTCTGTGGGAGATGAGAGATGAGCAAAAACAGTTCAGACAGGCATTTGTGAAAATTCAGCTTTCTTTAAACCTGACATTTGTTTGACGCTCTTGGTCTCACCTCCTCTCCCTCTTGTGGAGCAGGAGCCCCAGCAGACAGACAGACAGACCCACCAACATGAGGGTCAACATCACCTCCACCGCTTGACTTCGCCTTGAGAGAACTGAAGCCTCGCCGTTGTCCTCGTCATATGACTGTGTATCAACAGTTCTGCAAGACAATCAGGAAGGAAATCTTCAATATATTCTTAAATCTGCCTTTGCTGTCTGGAGTAAAAACTTAATTCCAGCGTAAAAGGTTTTACTCACATGAGACCACACACAGCGTCCGTGTGCCACACAAACAGATACTGGCATTCATCCGTCTCCAGCATAAACTCAGGGATGCCGATGCCTGCCAAGGGGCTGCAGTGGAACATGATGGTGGACGACACTGTTGTGGTCCTCTCCCGCCCACACGCCGAGTCCGAGGGCACCATCACATCCAGGTTTCCTCCTGATGAGAAAGCAGAGACGTTGTCAACATGCTTTTGCTAAGTTAACACTAAACACTATCTCTCAAGTTAACGTGATCATTAATGGTATGTTAGTAAGAGCATGTTTAGCACTGAGCACACATATAAATGGTTGCATATGAGCGCGCTCAGTAACACTATAATTCACTAGTGCAAATGCCCATTCAAAATAAATGAAAAACAAACATGTTTTGTTTTCCCCCACTACACCAAATCGTGACTCCTAAACCAGGTTATGAATCAAACCATGACTTTTGTATACCACCTACTAAATATAGCAGTAAATTACCTTTGATGTAGTACTTGGCCTTGCTGGAGGAGCCAATCCTGCGTCTGTAGGGTGCGTTAAGTTTGACCTGGCAGATGTTGGCACCGAGACAGGTGGGCAGGGAGTTGTTGGTGATGCCTGACAACTGGATGTGGTAGATGTACCGATCGCCGTTGGTACGGATGTCTCCAGACGCCTGATGGTGGCTGAGAGGAGGAGGGTAAAAACAAGGGTCAACAGACCGACATAGGTAGAAAATGAAAAGGAGAAGTTCTCATTTGTGCAACAATGTGAGAAATTCATCAGTTACATGAAGAAGAGCGTACTGGGAGCAGGGAATAAGCCACAGGTGGACAGCTGGAGAGTGTGCTTGTGTTACCTGAAGTAGACCTCTCCAAGACTGAGCTTGACTCCAGTGTCAGGAACCTGTATCGTCCCATTCTCCATCACCACCTCACGCTGCTTCACCGCACACGCCAACCGAGTCTCCCAGCCAATCACAAACTCACATGAAGCCATATCCACACTGTCATGCAGACACAGATGGAGATGAGATGCTCTTAGCAAGGTGGCACATTGAATAGTTCAGAAAGCAACATTTAAGACTGAAAAATATGACAAAGCAAACATTAAGGGACCAGTTCAAGCAAGTAATTGTGTTTAGTAAAGTACATCAACTTTTAAAAGTACATATTTTATAGAAACTGCTTTTCTGCGAATAACGACAAGTCTGCTGAGAAATGTTTGGCAATGCGCCTCAAACAATGCCGTAACGAGAGAAAGATTAACTTAAGACAAACACTGTGTTTTGTCATTAACTGGCAGTTAGAAGTCCCTGAACCATAAAGTAAATGAGTGTTACTCCAGAATGTAGTTTATTGATCGATTTACACATGGTAGTTAAGTCATGACAACAAAAGCTGTGAATGACGCAGATTTTGAACATGTACCGTGGTGTGTGTTACCTGATGAGTGCTGGGTGTCCCACAGTGGTGCCGCAGCTCAGCTGGATCACAGTCTTGGCCTTCACGCCGTTACCACAGACATCTTCACCAGATGAGTAATTGACAAAGATCTTTCCATCTGCAGAGGCAGTTTGAGACTGTGATCAATAACTTTCTAATGCACAAAATCAAACCCACAGCTGTGACAGTCACTAGTAAGAGAAAACAAGAGCTTACATAAGTGCTGCAACCTCACTGGGGCGGAAGGAAACAAAAAATATCACCTCCTTTCCATTTAACAGGGTCTGACATTAACGGTTGCCCGAATGCCCGGGGCAAGTAAAAATAGCTGGCGGGCCAGCAGACCCTGCGCAGACATGCCCGATCGGGCAAGCAGCACCGACTCGGACACACACACATACCGGACAGCCTCTCAGTCCTTACCCGCCAACGTTAGCTCATGTACAACACAGGTACCACTCAGAAAAAGGGTCATAATGTGCTTCTAGTGACTGTCAAATCGCCAGCGAAAGTTGTTTTAAATGCGGACACAGAGAACAGCTGCCTGCTCTCATGGGACAAAGATCCTCTGAGAAGAAAGACGGTTCACTCTGCTCTGTCGCCAGGAACAAACTGAGAGGCAAAGATCCTCTCTGAGGAAGAGGGTTCACTTTGCTGCAGGGTTCACCAAAACGGTTTTTCTTTAAATAAATTGAACACACATTAAAGAACATACAAGATCCTGTAGAGAATTAATACATATAATACAATACAATAAACACTGTCAAATTAAATGAAGGAAGAGGATTTTTTTAAAGGCAAATTAAATATTGGATTTATGTAAAAATATACATAGAGACATATAAATAATTATATAATTGAAGATATGTAGGCTATGTTAGGTGAATACTCCTGTCAGTGACCCTGACCACTGGCATTGGCAAAAGAACTGGAGTTGGTCCCCGGACGCTGCACTGTGGCTGCCCACTGCTCCCAGTGTATACAGTAGGATGGGTCAAATGCAGAGGTCAAACGTATGTAATGTGCTGAGAAAGGACAATAAAGAATCTTCTTCTAATAATAATTTCTTAATAACTAGGAGATAACAAAAGAATAAAGAGATTTCAAAGACTTAAAAAATAAGGGACATGAATCAAAACAACAAGAAACGAGATATATCCCCAGTCATGCACACCCAGTTTTAATAAACTCAGTACTGTTTTTCAACACATATATTGTTTTGTCTTCATTCAATGTAGTTAGCACATATTGTTATTGCGCCATTGGTTTTGGCCTTGGTGCCCCACATTTTGGCCGTGATGCCCCAATAAATTTGTATTTATCAAAGGCCAAAGTGGCCTTGCCCTAAAAATATCTTAACTCCAGGCCTGTAATCGTGTATTTCCTCTCCTGTTTCTGTCCTCGGAGGGGCCAGTTGCAGTGTGCTGCTTTTTTATGTGCTGCTGCCTCCATTGGCTGAGCGTCTCTGCTGACGTAAGATATAAGTCATGAGCGAAAATATGCACCACACAGCCAGAAAAAGAACCTCTTAGGCAGGGCAAGTAAGAATTTAGATGGGGCAAGTAGATTTGAGAAGTACTTGCCCGGCAGGGCATGTAGGAAAAAACCTTAACGTCGGACCCTGATTTAATATACACTGTACATCTAACTATTAATTTAAATTTGACTCTGTTTACCTCAAAGCCTGCACTGATTTCTGTTTAAATCAGTGGTTCCAAACCTTTTAAGTTAAGGGAAACCTTTTCTATCATTGAGTAAACTTATGACCCCTGACTAAGTGACATGTTTAATGGATATTTCAAATTATATTCAATGCATAACAAAAACAGTACAGAAAAACTGATCAACTGTACAATTAACCTAAATTGTGAACGCAATATTTGCAGGAAATTTGTGTAAAACAAGAGATTTTGACGCAATGTAAGGCAGATTATTTCCAGTGCATTTTGCATCAGAGAGAAGTTTTCATGATATTTTTAGGAATCTTTAATATGATCCTCTGTCTGTCTTATGTTTTTTTTTCTCTCACCACCATGCATACTTAATAGGGTTTCCCCCCAACAAATTCAGTGTCTATTTCTCCCTGACGCTCATAAGAAGAACATAGCTGTGTTCAAGTCTTCACTGTGCCCTTATCCTGTGAGATTTTTTCAAGTTTATTTCTTAACTAATAATAATCTAAACTTTAAAAATAACAGTTTAATTAGTTTTCTTCGCAGAAATTAATAAAATGCTGAAATATAGGCCTGCTGTAAATTTTGTTTTTAAGTTTTTTTTACATCCCTTAAAAACTTGAAGGCCTCACGACCACCCATAAAGCCTTAGTGACTATAGAGGGGGTCGGGCCTCCCTGTTTGGGACCCCAGGTTGGGAACCAGTGGTTCAAATCAGAGTCAGTATTCAGTTGCATTAGTATAGGACATTAGCAGTAAAATATGAAATGCATCCCCATTTGCTTTTGTTCAATTCTACTGGCATCAAAACTGTAAAATATATAGAAATGTTGACCCTAGGATATCAGAACCTTCAAGCAGATATCACTACTCGCCCTCAAAAAGACCAACATTAAGCAGACTGAAACGTGTATGACTTGGTTACCCACCAGTGTAGCTCATTTTCTGAGTATAAACTCGGCCCAAGGTCTGGGTCACTCCTGCTGCTGAGCGTCGGCACACAGTTGCTTCTTCAGGACAACCTGTTAATCCACCGTGGATACCCTGACACAGGTTAATGAAGTATCTGAGGACACAGACACAGGAAAGAGTGTCATATCTCAATAAAATCAGGACACAAGAAGTAAAGGATCAAGTGCTTCAGATGGCCTTGCAAAACAAATTTTTAACTGTTCAGCAGAATGTGTTATAGGTACAAAGTGGTAATGCAATTATTAAATAAAGAAACTTTTATGCCTAAAAACCATGATAAAAGATTTGACCTGTGACCCCAAAAATGTTAATTCAGTTAGTTTCATGCCTTTGTATATAAAGTAAAACCTCTCGATAAGATCCTCATGAATCCTCGCATTTTTTAACTATTTGCACGAACAAAACAAAACAAAAAACACTGAACAAATGTATTAATCTACATCCTATATGCCTCCTCCTACATTTTTCTGTATCAATGAGTATAAAAATCAATTTATGCACTATAAGGAGGAGATAGACATGGAGGCATGGCCCATCCATGACTGAAGCCACACTTACGAATCTCCTTGGTGGCGGAACTTCCACGGCTCAGTGAGGGACGACAGGGTTCGGAGGTCGAAGGTCTGATGCTGGCTGACCAGCTTACACTCCATCTTCACCGGTGGACAAACAGCGCTGGTACGCCACTGAAAAGTGGCTGAGCAACCCTCTGTCTCTGAGAGCAGCTGTGGAGTGCCGTGGCCCACAGACTGGTCGCAAGTAAACAATATGGAGGACTGACGCGTTCCAGACGCTGGAAGAGAGAGAGGAAAGGCAGCATGGTTTTAGAAGAGAGGTAATAAATGCAACACAACAAATTATTTTGAAAGGTTTGAACAAATGATAAAAAAGCCCAAGTTTTAGCATCAATAATGCACACAGGTGCTTTGAAACACATTGACAAAATGAAGCCAGCAACTGTCTGCCTGCTCTACACCTCACAGATTTATGCTTGAGTCCTGAACTTCCAAAAAATCAGCTGTTTAAAGCATGAATAACAGATGTGATCTCAGTGCATGTGACTGGAGTTCACAGTGATGATTTTGTTGTATCACGCCTTCTCTCTGTGTCTTCATCTTCCTCTCCCCTGCCAAAAAGCGGTCACCTTCACTGCAGAATCCCCACTTCTTGTCCGTGTCATAGTTTGCAGTGGTGGCACACCACTTCCTGCCATCTGTCCTTTCATCTTTGGTGCACTCTGTGTATGACTTCTTCATGAATGTGAAGGGGAACACACACACCTCGCCCTCATTTGTCACTGGAGCACACAAACAAACACATAAACTACTTGTTTTCCAAGAAGTTTGATCTTACGTCATTATTATGATCCATTTCACTTCTGAGAGTCTAGAGCAATGTGTAGGTAAATATCTTATTATTGTTGAAATAAAAATTTGAGCATACTGAAATATTTGTGATTAAGGATTAGGATTTTTTTTTTTAAACCTGGACCCTATTTTCACATGATTTGGTGGGAACACTTTTGGAAATTTGACCAGCAGTGACAAAACAGGCTGCAGCGAAAGATTAGTAGACAGTTGCACACCATTAATCTACGTCCAATAAAAGTGTTTGTTTTTGCCACTGACAGGCTCAGACTGTTATTGAAAGTGTCTGAAAACATTATTGAAAGCATTCCTAGAGATAGACCTTTTAGTTAAAAACATAAGATCCATTTTCTCTAACCAGAAACAGCCCAAAAGTCTCCACTGCCACACACACCAAACTCCATTTAATAAAGCAGTAATTTAATCATCATAACGCACATTTCATTTAAAGTTATCAGAAACAAAATAAAACTCACAAAAAACATTTCAGTTCATCTTTCCGATGTTTGAACAATCGTTATCTCTGGCTTGAGTGAAATAAACCCTTAATTCACACAGTTAGATGTGAAAATATGCTGCCTCTATACATGCTAAAATTACTGTTTTTTCAAATGGAGTCTAGTGGGTTTAGCGCTGGTGATTTGGGGCCTGTGTCTAGTTAAACAAAAAGGATCTTACTCTTTAACAAAAAGGTTGACCTCTGTAGGGATGCTTTCCGTAAGTTGTTAGACACTAAAAGTAATAATTTGAGCATGTCAGTGGCAAAAACAAGCACTTCCAGTTGACGTAAATTGACAGTAGATAATTACCCAGAGTGGTTACTTTGCAGCCTGTTTAACACTGCTGGCAGCTGCAGCAACAGTCAATACTGGACCAATTTCAAAAATGGTTGTTCCAATTAGTCACTGAAAAAGATCCAAGGTCCAAAGCCTGAACCCAGGCCATAAACATGGTAAGTTTAGACCTACCTGGTGGACAGGGATCTCCCCCACCATACTGCATCAGTACAGCCTCCTCGTCGTGTTTGAAGTCCATCGTCATGGCCTTGCTGATGCCAAAGGATGAGGCCGACTTGTCTGAACCGGAACCAGACACCCGGCACACTGTGCTGTTCTTACAGGCCGGATCTGTCACTGAGCTGCAGACGTTGATGAAGTAGGTGCTGGAGCCCGCTGATACCTAACATTTAGAGACTTAACTTTAGTATATTTTCTTAACTGTTGACCCAGAGTCTGTGTACCCTGGCTGAAAAATACCTGAAAAACTAAACAACAACAAGCCTGTGGACGGAGCTCACCTGGACTTCACCAGAGAGGGTCGACAGGTCAAAGGTGTACTGGAGCTGGGTGTCAGTGAGCTTGCAACTGCTGGCGTTGGTGTGGGTAGCATCTGAACAGACTAAAGGAGTCGCCCACTCAAACAAATAGACACATCCCTGCAGCCTCAGCATTTGTGGAGAGCCCTGGATGAAGATATGAAAGGTTGCAGCTTTGTTAGAAAAACAGGTTGAAGTAACGGTGCATGTGTAAGTATTCTTATCATAAAGGATGTCAAAGTGCTCACTGACCAGCTCCAGGCCTCTCTGGCAGGTGAAGATGATGGTCGAAGTGTAGTTCTGTGCTGGATCGGCCGCACACTTTGTAGAGCTGTGGTAAGTGATGGACACTTCCCCAGTCGCTCTATTGATCTCAGGGCCGCTGGTAGTTCGCCCAATGTCCTTTAAGAGACACAGAGACAAAATTGGACTTTGGACATTGGACTTTTATACATGACCACCGTCCAAAATCAGTCAAACTACATGAAAGTGAGGTCAAAGTAAATGGACCTGTATCCGCCTTGTCTGACAATAACGTGAAAGAAAATGTGTGTGTCTGTGGGTGTGGTTTTGGAGTGTCTTACCACAGGCGGTCCATTATCAGGATCTATACAGACAGCAGCTCCAGGAGGGCAGGTGACACCGGGGATGGGGTTTAGAGGCTGACAGATGTTGATGTAGAAGTCTGGAAATTCGTCAGTTTGGTCCACTGCCTCATCTGAAAGGAAGACAGATACATGACAACAGTAAATCTGACTGTTGTGCCTCATAAATGATGCACGTGACTGAAAATCTAAGCTGACAGGATGCACATTGTGCTGCACTTGTTCTCTGTGAATTTGATAATAGATTTAGAGCTCCATCACTGCATGCAAAAATTAAATTTCCTTAATTAGTCTCTCGAGGGGAAATTCAAGTTTTTCACTCTATTGTTATTTTACAGATTACACACACGGGCCTAAAATGTAGACACATGCACAAACAGGACCTAAACACATGCATTACTGGACAGATGTCAGACCAAGGGCACCTCAGCCCGTAGCCCACTGACCTGTTGCTGTGTAGTATCCACTGACATGAATCAGAGGAGTCAGGTCTATAACAGCAGAGCCGTTCTGGACTGAACACTTTACCTGAAAAAATTTATACAAAAAGGAAAAAAAATGTGAGTGGCACATCTTCTAGAGTAACAGTTGCGGTGTCAAAATTTTGATTCTCAATCGAAAAATTAATCGAAATGAGCTTTTGATTTTGATCACCGAACCCAGAAGCAGGATTGGTACAATCAGAGACAACACAGTGTAGCTTAGTGGTAGCCTGCAGCTGCACTTTTCTAGGAACAATGGCCACTGCCAAAGTCGGAGATGACGGAAAACAACAGAACTGGAAAATCTCTCTCCTTCCCTGAGGTCAGCAGTTTCCACGTGAGTTATGTAAACAACAAATGCGTTGTTGACAGAAAAACTACAGTCTGCAGGCTACACAGGTGAAGTTATGTAGCTTTTTGCAGGTGAGAAAATTCACCTGGTGTTGTAAAGGGCTCTTCTTTTTGATTGTGCGTTAAACAGTTTGGTCAATCGACTTGTGAAATAAATTATTGTTATTATATTTTAAGTAAATTATTTAAAATTGACTATATGAGCTCACTGTGGTACATTCCAAGAGAAACATGGCTGTTATATCACACTTTATACCATGTAGCCTATCTGTTTAAGGAACAATTTGAAAATGTAAATGACAGCTGTCAGGGCAGAAAACCAATGATCTGTTGATTTTTAAGAATCAAGACTCAATAATCTGACAACAGAGTGCTACAGGAATAAGCCCTAAAACCTGGAAATCAGTTAGCATGTTAGCACTCTGGGATCCCTCGTCTCAAAGTCAATGGGTTTTGTTTTTGGTTAGATGCCTGAAATAAGGTCTGTGGTTACCACAAGCTATAGAGACGTTCATGTTTTGTTCTACAACATAAAATACATCATGATATACCACAACTGATGTGTTTTAAAGATTATTTTTTCAGGCTTTTGCCTTTAATGTACAGGACAGAGTGAAATGGTGTGAGAGAGAGCGGACCGCTGCAGTGAGGCATTGCCTCTGTACATGGGGCGCTGGCACTATGCACTATGCTACCGACGCCCCAACTCATAAATTTTTAAGTCTTAATGTGTCCCAAAAAAGATGGTTGCTTGCAAGTGTCTAAGTGAGAAAGTTCGTTTGCTACAGCGATTGTTTAACGCAATAATCCAAAATCCAGTGGAAATATCCCACTGGCTTTTTGTCGAGGGAACCAGAGCAATGCTAACTTCCGTGTTGGCTCCTCTCAGCGCTCTATGGCAAAGCCTTCAGTAGTGAAACAAAATGTTTAAATCAAAAACTGAATTGGATCCAGACCTTAAAATCAAAAGTGAAATTGAATTGTGACACCCCTAAGTAACAGTCGTAGTCGTTAGACTTCAGAAAGCCAAACTCTAAGCAGAGGAATTCAACCATTTTTATTCTATACAATGGCTGCAGAAAGTTTCCTCTGAATATTTTCTTCTTTTGATCCTCAGTTTTCAGAATTTTTCTGAAAGTAGTGAGACAATCCTACGCTTTCTACAGCACCACATAATTTCATGCCACATTCCTGTCTCCTTGTAAGTATTCTGTTACCCTTGAGAAGCCTCTAGAAAGTCATTGTCATTCACCTACAGACTGCACTCAACTGGAATTAAATTTGCTCTGTCAAATGGCCAATTAAGTGCCAATATGCTAAGGAATGCTCCATATTTTTCATTTTGCTGTGTGGAAATAACTTAATATAAAAGTCACACTTCTATAAAGTCTCCTGTTATTATTTGCTTTCATGAAAAGCTAATAACACCACAACAATCTGCATGATTGTTATGTAGTTACCCATGATGAAATTAGATTTTATGGAATTCACAACTTAACATTTGAGTGAATTTACTAATGAAGGCACATTCCTTCTCTTACAGCACTGGGTGGGACAAGAGTTACCCAAAATTTTCTTTATGATGCAGGCAGGTTGTACTGAGAGTCGCAGTACTACTTACTTAAAATATACTTACCGGCTCTTCGCAGACCAGGGGTGTGTGGAAAGAGAAGAAGTGTGTGCAAGTCTCAGCGTTGGAGGCGATGAGGACTGGCTCTGGCGGGGCCGAGCCCATGGAAGGTGGCCTGCACAAACACAATATTCAGATCATAGCTAAAAATGTTTTCGTGTTGACATGACTTGACATGATATTTTACTCAAAATATAGTCCAAATGTTTCATTTTTCTGGGGGGAAAAAACTAAATATGAGAGAAAATGTGAAGAAAAAGAAAATGACAGACTTTTCCCACTTCCAGGCTGTTAACTTCTTTTTCCAAAACATATGCAATTTGTTGGATGCACTATTCAAAGCTACTCACACTGAGTGAAGACATTTATTAAACTGTCATTCACGTGTTTTTGTTTTTCGTTATGAAGGTAACGGAAATATATCTATGTGTATGTGAAACACTACATCTAAAACCCAACAGAAGATTTTAAGAAAGGACTAATTTATACATTTATACTGAATTCAAGACATTTAAAGACTTTTTAAAAACCTGCAGACACCCTGGCTAACAGTGCTAACAGTATGAACAGTGCTAACAACAACAACAGTGTTAAGATGGAGGGAACAGGGGGGTGGGCGCTATGCTTCTATGACACTACCCTTCCGCCACTGTAGGTCAGTACAGCGTTATCCCAGGTAACTGTATTGGTGCAGTGCAGAGTGGCAGCCATTAGCTAGTTAGTGGGATACACACAAAAGGACAGACCATCTTCCATAACAAAAAACAGAGAAGCTCAGACTACAACACGCACAGGGGGAGCGTGATTTCATCCTCTGCTCAGGACACCATTACCCCACTATATCTATACATAGCAAATATTGGTTTGCTGCTATATTAATGCTCTTAATGTCACATACAGCTCCTTTATCTCCCTGAGCGCTGAGAGCTTTTCGTTCATACGAGAAGCAGGAGAAGAAAATGTAAACAGTAACCAAAAAAAACGAGGAAATCTAACAAGGGCACGGGAAAGCAAAGAAGTACCTGCAGATGAAGTTGATGATGGTGTTGTGTTTAAAGGCGGGGTTTGCTTCGCAGGGACTTCCTCCTTCATACGCCAGCTCCAGAACGTGATCCTTGTACGAAAGTTTCCTGCTCACCTGACCGCCGCTCACCGCAGTCGTGGCATCCTTAATACACACAGCTAGAAGATAAAATGCAAACAAAAATTTGAGAATTTCTTTACGTACCTAACTGCACAAATACAGCTGTATTTTTTTTTTTTTTAAGACATTTTTTGGGGCTTTTTTTTTTTTTTTTTTTTTTTTAGCCTTTTAAAGGGATAGTGCACCCAAAAATGAAAATTCAGCCATTGTTTACTCACCCATATGCCGAGCACAGAGAAGCAGTCAGAGCTACAGGCTACAGTGAGGCTAAAAACAGAGTTCATATGATGTTTTTCGAAACAACTTTTTATGTCGCGGCTGCAGCACACTTGGATCACTACGGATGAGCAGTATGGAGGTACTTTGGAGGTACTTTGTGGATTCAATTTTGTGTTCTTGGACGTTAGTCTGGGGCGCCGTCTGCCATTAGGTATGCTAGCCGCTCCCCCCGCCGATCTCCGCAAGGGATGTGAGCACCCTAAAACTTCACCAGGGCCTCCGTCGGCATATGGCTGAGTAGATAATGGCTGAATTTTCATTTTTGGCTGCACTATCCCTTTAACGTATAGGACAGACAAGTGTGAAGGGGGGAGAGAGAGAGGGAGTGACATGCAGCAAAGGGCCACAGGCTGGAGTCGAACCCGGGCCGCTGCGGCAGCAGCCTTGTACATGGGGCGCCTGCTCTACCACTAAGCCACCGACGCCCCTACAGCTGTATTTAATACTTAAAATATAGTTTTTTTTAGGTAGATCGCAACATGGAAACATTTTCTTTCTAGAACCTAAATTGACAATTGCATTCAAGTGAGGTTGCGTTTTCGTTTGCAAGTTATTATGTCTTACAGGTTTCTGATTCATTCATGAGCCAGTGAACAAGATTCAGCTGAGAAACCCAGATATTTTATGAAAATTTAAGCAGTGAATATTATAAAAAATAAACTGAAAACTAATAGTGAACAGTTAAATATATTTCATGGCAATTAAATACAATTTAACTTTTGATATAAAATTGTAACTCACTAAGTATATATATATATAGTATATTATCGAGCACAATAAGTTTTCACAAGGAATTTTTATAACATCCACCCCTCATATTTTCTCATCAACAACTACAGCACACTCATTTTAAATAATTAAAAATCAAGCATATCCATCCTAATAACTGTTCATCACTGTTTATTTTAATGCAGGCTGAACATTTATAAACAGCCTTGGCCGATGCTGCAACATCTACTACAGCCCTGGTTAAAGATCATTTAATCATTTGACAAGTACTGGCATTTCAGGTCTCTTATTACGTCCCAAACAGCGCTGACGCATGTGAGTGTTACATAAATTGCACAAATGACTGAGCAAGACTAAACAGTAACCAGGAGAGCAGTGAATGAATCCTTAATGGATCCCTCTCCTTGTTTGCTGTTATGGTTAGAAAATATTGTTCCAAGATAAATTAGTTTACTGGAATCTTCCAAGCTTTTGGAGGAGTTACAGGTAACAGGAAATAAGCAACAGATTTTTTTTTCTATAGCTTTTTTTCCAGTGTCACCTCTGACTGAGCATATTGCAGGAGATCTATAAGCTTAAAACATCTGTTGTTAATTTTTTTTATTCTGTTTGGCATCACTAGTACAAAAAAAGTGATAAAATCAGTTCTGTACAGGTAGAATCAGGATTAAACAGATGCACGAATGCAAATCTGTTCTTCGTGTTCGCACAAAATGGGAGAACTGGATTTCAAAGAATAATATATACATATATTAACATATTTTTAAACATCTGCATCCCCGTCAAATAAAGTGTTTCACCAGGCTGTGAAACCACCTCTGAAAATGAACTGAGCTGGAAACTGGACCACCCCGTACACTACAGAGGGGTGAGTTAAGTTTGATAACGTCATGTCAGCTCTGACTAGTTAAAGGTTGATCTGATTGCTTGCAAAGTGATTTTTGTGTCCGCACAACTGAAGATGCTGAAAATGCAAGCAAGTGACCTCTGAGCCCCCGAGTGTCAGCTGGCTTTGCATGTCTGTCGTGTCCCAACAACACCTCTATGAAGATATTTCTCAAATTATTAAGAGGATATGAAGCACACAGCAGAGTTGTGCACATGTTCTGTTTCATAATTGATACATGAAACATTATAAAACATGAAACTGAAGGATATTTCAGGCTGATTCATCCAGAAATATGTCGACCAAATATCATAGCATAGTGAATATATGCTCATATCAATGCCATTAAATTAATGCAAGCAAGTTTTTACCATCTTGCTGTTTGAGCAAAGAATGAAAGAAGAGGAGTGTTGATTCTTTGCATCACTGGCTCAATAATTAACACCTGAAAGATGACTTGGTCACCCAGTGATTGGACGTACCGCTGTCAGCGCTGCATCCAGTGTTGGTCATGTTTCCACAGATGTTCATGCGGAACATCTTCCTGTGATCGTGGTGATCGTACACAGTGTAACCGCCTTCCTTTGTCAGGACGTTGAGATCAAACAAATGACCTGTGGGAGAGGAGAGCCATTTCACAAACTCTTACAAATACTCTTAGAAATACAAATACAACTGCTCTAGTAATGTAGTTTTTATTGTCACCAGAAAGTACAACTATAAGAGCATACTGACAACAGGTATGTATAGATACAATGTGTACAGAGCTGTTTTTGAATGTCTAACCTGTAGCTGGGTTTGTGACCCTGCAGTTGTCGTGTTGGGTGCTGTCTAGAGGGCAAGCAGCAGCTGTTAACCAAAGGAAGGTGTACACACAGTTCTCGATGGCAGAGATCAGAGTAGGCCGGGAGTCCTGGATAGGAGTAAGGAACACACATGTTTATCATTTGTCTATATCTCCCGGCTGGTCTTAACACAAGAAAATATGTATATGCCCAGTTATAGGTTCAATTATAACTCAGGCCCTGTCTACACGTACACAAATATTTTTGAAAATGATTATTTTCCCCCTCTGCATGACAGTGGCAGTGGCTCAGTCCATGGGGACTTAGCTTGGGAACTGGAGGGTTGCCAGCTCAAGTCCCGCTAGACCAAGTATGGAGTGTGGACTGATAGCTGGAGAGATGCCAGTTCACCTCCTGTAGATGTGCAAGCGAACTGCCAAGGTGCTCTTGCGCAAGGTACTGAACTTGTAACTGCTCAGGGCACGGTGCTGTGGCAAGCCATGTCCCTGCATTTGATGCATTTGCCAACGTGTGTGTTTGTATATAATATACATAAAAGTAAGGTTGGGTGATGTGGAGAAAAATTCATATCTCAGTATTTGCAGGCTGAATGGCGATACACGATATATATCTCCATGTTTGGTTTTAAATGCTGAGGCTGAGGGAGTGAGGGAACGAGAGACACTTTGTTGGTGTTATATACATCTTGTATATGAAACGTCTGTGTTGTCATATTTCATGTTTTTAAACGCATGTGTCATCTGCATCCAGGCTCGGTCTGAATGTCACACATTAGACTACAGCTGACCTGACAAAATCAAGCAGCTCTGTCTCCCACACATGCAGCGCATCACTGGGCTGCACATGTACTGCTGTAATTCATTCACCTTACAGACTGATTTAGCGTAACATGTGCATCATATATTATACAGACGTCTCACTGTAGACTAATTAACAGACAGATTAAACAGAGGAGGGGCTCTGTGTCTCTTAGTGTTGCTGGAGAACATGTGAGTGAGTGAGTGAGTGAGTGAGTGAGTGAGTGAGTGAGGCGGAGCTGTGCGCACAGTGTGAGAGAGGAGATGCACACTGGCGTTTCAAAAGAACGTCGTTAAGTAACACAACTTAGTCCTATATCAATATAAATGGTTATAAATTGTTTAAATCTATATCTTGCTTGAAAATATATTGATATATTGCACCTAGTCGTTATACCGCCCAGCCCTACATGACAGCAGAATGAAAAATGAATTTCCCCAAGGTGACAATAAAGCATGTTATCAATATCATTATGATCTTGGTTTTACAAAATATCTCATATCTTGTTCACACTAAAACATAAAAACGACTCTACACTGACCAGTGCTAGCTCAACACTGTTGAACTCACTGTGCTATGAGGACAAAGGAGCTCACTCAAAGATACAAGTTATACTTAACTTTTAGTTAACTAAAACTCAGTTTGCGAGAGGCCAAAAAGTGAAGGAAAATATCCGTTTTCAAAAATATCTGTATACACGTAGACAGGGCCTGAGACCTGCACTGTCAAGACACTGTGTAGAGCACAACTTTTTAAACAACTCTTCAGACTTTATGATACATATCTCAGTCCAACCTGTACATATATACTGTGTCTTTTAAAAGTGTTTTCCATTACCACTTTGTCTCTGTTACACTTGAAGCGGATGATGCTGCTCCTGTTGCGTCTTCCATCAGGACACAGCTGGCCGCTGGTGTACTGCAGCTTCAGGACATTTCTGTCCCACGTAGGACCAGACTCCACCTGACCCAGACTCACATATTCCTCTCCAACCTTCACACAGGACGCTGCACTGGAGGGACACTTCCATGAACCTATGAGAAAGTCAGCAGAGGGTCAACTCTGAACTTTCATTAGATATATTGTCAAGGACATAAAGATGGATAACAGTTTCAAATTCAGTTTCAAATGTTCTCTTGCAACTTGAATTCTGATTAATCAGAGTTGGACGCTACAGTATTACTGTTTACTTAACTGAATAAAGAACACAAGTGCTCAAGCATGGACACTGACCTCCCTGCTGCACCAGCGACCTGCAGACGTTGATGTAAAATCGGTTCTTCTTGTCTCCAGTAGAGGTCTCCACCTCCCAGTTTGCAGAGTCCATAGCCAGAGGTGAGAGGTCGTACGAGTGGCCCTGACCATCACTGAGGACACAACACACATACAGAGGGTAAACACTCTCTAAAGATTTCTGAACAGCTGCTAATTATGTTATAGTAACCAGTGTTCTCCTTGGATTGACTGCCACCTACTACCTACAACCACCTACCACAACACCAAAGTCCCCTCTCAAATTATATACCTATGCATTACTTTTCAAAATCGACATGAACCACTCTTCACATCGGCATAAATCAGATCCTCTGCACAGCACTTACTTAAAAAGAAAATATGTAACTTTAAAAGCTGGTTTGCCTTTTACTTCCACCATTTCCTTCTTCCAAAACAGTGGTGAACAAACCAGGAGCAAATGCTACGAGTTGAGTTTTCATTAAATTATGACTACAAATAAATCAGGATACACAAGGAGAAATTGCCTCCTAGATCACTATGAGCGGTTGCTCACCAGCAATGCAGTACAGTGCAGGGTTCTCTCTGCATAAAATGCACCTGGGCTAACGTTACATTACATCACTTCTAGCAAACTTTCTGGAGAGTGATGAGGGCAAAACAGCATCACTGGTCTGTTTTAACCAAATATACCAATAACAAATACACCCCTCTCTCTCTTCTGCTTTGCTCCATGTGTGTGTGGAGCAGTGGTGCGCTGATATTTGGCCTTATTTTTGGCATTAAATTAAGTTTTTGTTTTTGGCCTGGCCAGGGTTTTCTAGGGAAATCTCTTGTAACTGAACTGCTTTAAGGTTGGCCATTACATTCTCATTGTTGTCTGTTTAGATACAAGTACTTTCCAGCAGTTGATCTTACTGTAACTGTGATGCACGGGGCAAGACATGCAACAAAAATATTGATTCATGACCTGTGATTCCTATTTACTACTTAGTAATTCATGTTTTCCAGGTGTCTGCAGTCACTCATGAAGCTGAGCAGAAATACTGTAACTTTTAATCAGCTAAAATCTAGAAATTATTTATTTAACCAGAACACTAAAAAACAAGATGGATCCTTGTAAACTTCCCTGTAGGATGTCGACTGTCATATTTAAGGGTCATTTTAGCTACTCTGTCTAATGCTACAGTAGCTCACCAGTTCAGACCACCCATCTAACATATAGCTAAGTGTGTAGTAGACAGCTGTCGACTAGTGTACAGGTACGCTTAAAGGGAAAGACTTTGGGGAAATGAGAAACACCTGGATGAGAAGTGTGCATAAAAAAGGAGGAGGAGGAAGAAAAAAGAAGATAGAAGATTGTTACTTGTAAGAGCAGCTGGTGGTTTTGACTGGAACACAGGCCAGAGCGGTGGGCCAGTTGAACATGTAGGTACAGTCTGGAGTCTCCTTGATGAACTCTGGTGTTCCCTTGACAAGAGAATCAACACAACACACAATTAGTTCGAATCCCTAAAGTGCTTGTGTGCAGTTCTGTACTTTATTTTAAGAAATGAGTCTGAAATTTTGGGGAAAGACACAAATTTTCTGTCAAACTCGGAATCAGACAAGAAGCTTCAAAAAAAGTACTTCCAACTTCCACCAAAGCCTTATTGTTTTGTCTGGTTAGGGATCAAACTAGTCACCAATAATCATCTCCAATAGCTTTGGGCCACAAATGCACCTAAAACTACACTGATGCAAAGATTTGGATCTGCTAGATTAAATATCAAAGCAATAAAACAGCCATTTTTGCAAACATTACTGTTCCCACTGAAATTGCACCTCATATCGCAATATCTGTCAAAATAATCTCAACGTGATTTATTTCGCATATTCTGCATCCCTACAAAGGTCCTACAAAATTACAGCTTTATTTTACTTATTGCCTGTTGAGCAAATTTCTCTTGAGGTCTAAGTCGACAATCAACACTGGCAGAATTTATTACGTGTTCATTTTTCACAACCCAGTAAGATCTGCAGGATCAGCTGGTTTCAGTCTGTGTGTATGTGTGAAGCTCACAGGGTGCCTGTCAGGGCGGCAGGAGAAGTAGATCTCGGTGGACCGGTTGTATATCTTATGACAGCTCTCTCCATTCGTGTAGTTAAGGATAAGCTGGTCTCCCACATAACTCAGAACCTGGTTTGCCAATCCTACAAACACAAACATGAATGATGACACAATACAAACAACATTAAATATCTGAATATTCGCGCTGGTTTTGGTTGTTTCTTCTCTACCTGCAATCTTGTGATTTGCACCATCCACCTGGCAGGAGGAGACAGAGTCATTGCTTGTGTCTTTGTGGGTGCAGACGCCTCTCTGGAGCCCCCCGCAGACCGACAGGTGGTAGATGTACTTTTCATTCCTGACGGGGTAATCTTGACCCTTCAGAGAGCTCAGGTTGAACTCGTAGCCAGTCTTGGGGTCACGGACCCGGCAGTTGTCACCTGAGAGGACAAGTTTGGACAATGACCAAAGAGGCACATGTACTTTCACTGCACTGTCCTTTATTCAAATGTCATAATGGCCTCTGATACAATGGATTACATGATGACATCACCACAGCAGCTGTTTGATCTGATCTTAATAATTTCAGTATTTTAATCAAATTCCAAATTTGTCACGTGTCAATCATCAGTGTGTTATCAGTACAGCTTATCAAAAAGCAGCAGTTTTAATCTTAAAACATTGATATCAACAATTCTTGTCACTTTGTCACACACACGCGTGCATTTACCTTGAGACTTCCTGATGGGGCAGGCCTCAGACGTCCTCCAGATGAAGACGTACTCACAACCATCTTCCCGGTCAAACATGGGGTCGCCCTAGAAAAAGACACGTGTACACAAAGAAATCTAAGCGCCACTTTATCAATGATTCTACTAGTTAGTTGCATGTAACTCCAGGCTTCCTGGAAAATGCAAACAGTAAACTTGAGAGAAAATGTAACTACGAAAAACTGCAAACTGTGCTTGGCACTGACGCTTACAGGGGAGCTACTATTCTTTACCCTATTTTCTTCTATTCTTATCCCTTCTTTGATTTTTTTTTACCTTCTTATTACTGCAAGTGTTAACATTACATACCTGGCTACATGTAGCTACATGCTAACGTCAGGGAAATATGTAAACTTGTTTCCCAATGGTGTTAATTTCCCTCTGATTTTAGATCATATTCCTGCTGGAATATGTCTGGCTCTGTTTAAAAGCTTTCATTTGTGATTTTTCACGACCAATCTGAGCAGACTGGGCTTTTTCAGAGGGAGGGCTTAAAGAGACAGGCGCTAAAACAGAGCGTCTCAGACAGAGGGTGAATACAGGTGTTCCAGCACAGACAGTATGAGAAAAATTTAAGCACATTTAAGCATGTAAACATGTTCAAGTAGAAACCCAAAATACAGGTATGGACCTGAAAATGAGGATAATAGGTCCTCTCTAAACCAATATGCATCTGCTTGCATGAGCTGGGCTAAGGACAGATAACTGGTACATAAATTAAGCAACATGACTTAAACAAACTGATACAAAATTTTGTTTTAAGAAAATAATAATTACCACCTTTAAAGTGCATGTAACGTACTGGCATGTTTGTATCAAAGAAGATCATCTTGTGATGTGTGACCACGGGTAAGTTTGTGATAACTACCTAAATGTATCTTAACTCCCCTGGAAACAGTTCACCGCTCATAACACTGGGAGAGGGTGGAGCTTTAATACTCACCGGTTTGTCGTCACACTGGAAGATGATGCGTGTTGAGTAGCGAGATGTTGATCCACACCGGTCTCCGTTCTGGTACACGATGCTAATTGAGCCGTCCTCTGCTGCCTGCGGGCTGGACTGGACGTAACCCAGGTTAAAACTCTTCCCATCAATCACACCACAAGAACCCAAAGGACCCACTGGAGAGAAGAAAAGAACGTATTAAACTACAGGACAAAATTCTAGATAATTTCCCTTAGATTTTAATTTCACTCTGACTTTGTGGTTTGATATGCTGCATGTTGTTTTACTGTAGTGTTTATATTGTCTTCCTAATCAAAGGAGCCTTGTAAACCTCCTAAAATGTGTGTATGTGTGGGTGCACTGGGTGGGGAAACATGGATGAGCATACCAACCTGGACAGTCTTTCAGAGTAGGGAGGGGTTTGCAGACGCTGATATAAAAGCTGCGCGACTTGACAGCATCTGTATGTATGGCGGTCCAGGGGCTGTCCCGGATCAGGTTCCTCAGGTCATACTCGTTACCATGGGAATCTAGACGTAACAAAAATATATTTACACAGACAAGTAAAATAAGAGGTGTTTAAGGGTCCTCGTGTAAGGCCAGTGCTTGTGTGTGTGTCCATACCAATGATCTGGCAGTCCACTGGTGCAGGGATGCAGGCCAGGGCAGTGGAGAACTCAAAGAGGACGTTGTGGACGACATGGCTGGTTAAAGAGCTCAAGTCCTCTCGAAGCAGTTTTAATGAGCCAGGGTGAGAGTCTGGATCACACACGAAGTTAATGGTGAAGGTATCCCGAGTTGCTGATGAAGGGAGAACATTGTAATGAAAACATGGAATAAGGTGCAGACTGGAGGAAATGTTTAAAGTTCGTAGAAGTTTGAAGTTAAACCACAGCTGATCAGAGTAAAGTGAACCAGTCGGTGTGAAAACATGACACTCTCAGTACCTGTAGGATCGTCCAGGGTTCCCTTATATGTTAGGCTAAGCAGGCCATCGGTGGAGTATTGGAGGGTCTTCTCCACCCCCACTGGGCTGATGGGTTTGCTGTCTTCCAGCTCACAGCCAGCCACGCCCTGCCCGCATTCTGCCACATCTGAGCAGATATTTACCTACAGGGTGGTGAGAGGAAGGGCTTATAATTCTTTTTTTTTGTTTTGTTTTGAAGGGAGTGTTGTCCTTTTTATAAACACAAGTCTCAACTAGAATTATCCCCTCATAGTTGTATGCCTCCACCAACCAGTCAAGTTGCATTTTACATCTATGTCTGTGCACACTCATAAAATATATGCAGTGAAGGAATCTAATAAGAAGTATTAACTATATTTTTTGGCTACACGTGAATGGTTCACACACACATCTTCAACATGGCAGCACAGAAGAGCTATAAAATCAGCACAGTCTGAGGGTGGACACCCAAGATTAGTGTCACCAATTTAGTATCTGACCAAATGTCTCCCCTTCTGTTCCTGAGATGTGGCATTGAGTAATGGTCAGAAAAGTGTGTTTGCAAAACTTTACGATGTCACAGTGAAGTTGACCTTTGACCTTTTGGATATAAAATGTCATCATTATATCCTAACAGACATTTGTGGGAAATTTTGTCATAATTTGCAAATAAATTCTTGTTATGGCAAAAAAAAACATGTTTTCTGAGGTCACTGTGACCTTTGACCTTTGATCCCAAAATTCTAATCAGTTCATTGTTGAGGCCAAGTGAAAGTTTCTGCCAAAATTGAAATTCCCTGCAAACATTCCTGAGATACTGCTTTCATGAGAATGCAACGAACAGAGGGAGGAGCGGACGGCTATTACCAGCACGAAGGCCTAATAATCATGATCAAATAAACTACACATAAAAAGAGGAACACAGTTAACACAGGTAGAAAAGGACACAACTTGTTTTTGCTTCAAACTATGAAAAGCTTTTTAAAAGCTTTTTAAAAGCTTTAGAGCTGAAACAATTTGCCAATTCAACAATTTGTTGCTTGAAAGAAAGTTAATCAGAAATTATTTTGATAATCGCTTTGAATATGTTGGCTATATAAGTCCCTCATCAAGTTTTTTTTATTTATTTTTTTTATTTTTTTTTAAATCTGAGGACCCTTTATCGTACATATCAAAAGGGTAAGGAGTCAAGCAGACAAACTGCTTCCCTGCACTGGACTGTACACTGTGCTTCTATCTGCAGGATGCTATGTCTCCTTTGGACCTTCCCTGACCATCCATGGTCTTTACCCCATAGATGCCATCTTTCAGCCTCAACCTTCCTGTGGATATTGTACAAACTGAGGCATAATTGTTCTTTCTTTCCTTAAGCTGGCAATGTGTTATCCTTTATCTGATGTTTGCTTCTCATTATTATTATTATTATTATTACTACTACTACTACTACTATCATTATTTTCTTTTTTTGTTGTCGTCTTTTTTCCCTTCTCTGTCCTGTATTTCTTATGTCCGTGTTTGTGTATTATTAAAATGTTAAAAAGCTAGAAATAAAATCTATAATGATATGAATTATCAAATAATCATTTAAGTCATTTTTCAAAGAAAACAGCAACATTTTTCTAAACATTTTTATTTACTTATTTTTAAAAAAATATTTGTCACCTTGTCTTATATTATAGTAAACACTGTACACAAAACAATCAACCTGGGCTCTCTGCAAACTGGGATGAGCTTTTTTCATTATTATCACACATTTTATAAACTTAACAATTAATAATTGAAAGATTTATCTCTAATTAAAGTAACTGTTAGTTGCAGTCTAAATTAAATTGTACACTGGCCCTCACACATCTGGCAGCAACACAGGTCATATCAGAGCTGATTAAAATACATTCAAACATCACATAAGAGCTGCAGAGTGCTATCACTGTGTCTGTCTTACCAGGAAGTCCTTGCCATTCCCACTTGTCTTATATCCAGTCTTGGAGGCCAAAAGCTGAAGGTTGAACTCAAAGCCAGTGTTGGGGTCCACCACAGCACAGCTCTGAGACACAAAGACAGGTTACAGATTTTTAATCTTTCCAAATATCGTATTATCTTAATCATATCAGTTTCACAGTGTAACATCTTTCTGTTTTGGTGTATTATCAGTGTGCATTAATAAGATGAGAAAATATTGTAGTACAGCTGAACTCACATTGGTCTCTGTGGTTTTGATGGCACAGGCTGCCCTGGTGTACCACTCGAAGGTGGTAGTACAGTTCTGGTACAGCAGGAACTGCAGGGGCATTGACTGCACAGTGTGGAACACAAACACAGTCACATCTCAGGCACATGACAAACATCAACAAGCCGCGCTCCACTTTACTGTGTAAACTGCACCGACTCACCTGAGTTCCTCTGGAACAGATAAGGTGAATAAGTGTCGTGTACGTGAGCTTCTGGCCATCTGATATGCATTCAGAGCCGTCTGTGAACTCCAGCAGCAGGTGGTCCCGCCCCTCGATTATCGGCCCCCGCTTGGAAATACCCATGTTGCTGACTGACACAACTTCCTTCGGAGAGCCCTGAGGACAGAGGGGAGGAAAAAAGCTCCTAAATCTCATTTGAGGTCTGCGTTCATCAGTAAAAGGTTGTTGTTGTAACCTGTCTAAAATGAATTTGGTAAGCATTTTAAAAAGTGCACTATGGAAGATTTACATGTAAAAATACAACACAAAATGTTCTTATAAGCTTCTTTTTAAGTTAAGATGCTATTTTTCACACTTTGTTTCTAGCTGTTACAGACCTGCTCAGATATGTACTTCATCTGGCAGACAGCCGCGTTGCGATCGCAGCCTGCTACAGCGTTGATAGGCCGGCATATGTTGATGTAGTACTTCTTTAGGTTCATGGGGTCGGACAGATCCATGGTCTGCCAGTTGCTACTTGAGCGTGACAAACTGGAGGCAGAAGAATATAATAAGGTGAGGTGGTTAGTTATAGTAACGTCCCATGCTGGACTGCACCAGTCTTGTTTGTTCTTTTACTCTTGAATTTGCCCTTCTAAGTCCCGCCTCTTTTCTCTCTATGCTCCAATAAGAGTTGAGCAAACCTGGAACCTGGCAGAACCTAATATGCTTCCATGAATTACCTTGACAAGTCGTACTGCTCAAGAGTGTTGGGGTCTGTCACCAAACACTCATGAGGCCTTTCAGGACATGCGTAGGATGTATACCAGCGGAAGTTATACGTGTATTTGTCCTCAATCTAGATTCAGAAAATAATACAAGATTAGAGTTACAGGTCATACCAGTGAGGTACAAAATGTGCCTTAAATGGAGGCTAACCAAAGACTAAAGAAAATGTAGTGTAAAACAACAACTACAGTATATCAGCAACATCCAGAGACACGGTTTACCTGGAACTCGGGGTATCCAGCTCCGGCTTCTGGGTCACAGAGGAAGGAGATGAGTGTGGATCTGAGAGTGTGTTCTTTGTTGTGGTACTGGGAGCCGTTACTGTACATCAGCTGGATCAGACCATCGTAGTACGACAGACGGGAGTTTGCCTCCCCAAGACTCCATGAACTGAAGTGGCGGATGGAAGAAGTTGTCATGTCCTTGATTAACTTTACATTACCCTTTTTTCATTTTACAGTATATACATTAGATTTCATCAATGCACACTTCACATCACTCAAGTTTCCTGTTGAGCTGGCAGAGTACCTTCTCAGTGTTCTAAGAATTATGATTGTTCCTAGTTCTTGTGGTCCAGACACACTGAAAAGTGAGGTTCTTAGAACTATGAAAATTTCCTCTGGTCTGAAAACGCCTTATTTTTCATATTTCCTGTGCAAATTTCACAGCTGAGATCCATTTCAGTGGAATATAGTAGTGATCAAATCTAGACAAAATTGGATTTTCTGTCCTTTTTAACCTGTTAAAGAAAATAACACATTTAAAGGGGACATTGATGCATGTGATGATGACTTTTAAAATCCTAGAAAAACTGTATATGTTTACTTAAACTTAATAGTCTATTTTTTTTATTCATTTGAATGAATGTATCCTGTATGTAAACTTAATAACGGTCCAGTACTTGGTAATTGATATAATTGTTCTGTGTTCAAGTTGTCCACTTTCCTTTGTATTTGAAAAGAAAAAAGAAATCCTAGAAAAATATATAAAAACATAAAAACAACATGGCTACCTGTGACAAGTTACACCGTTTTTTGAGCACATCATGGAGACTTCTGGATTGAGTCAGCTGATTGGTGATAACCTGTGTTGACACTTTAACTTACATGGTTGTGATTTACTGCAGAAATGTGTGAGTGTGCTCCTGCTTGCAGCTCCCTCTTACCTCTTTTCGACCTGGCATGCTCCGGCCTTGTCAGGACAGCCAGCAACAGTGACAAGACCACAGACGTTGATGTAGTAGTCATAACTGCCGCTGGTCAGGTTGTAGAAGCCACCCTTTGGTTTGGAGAGTGGTGACAAGTCGAAAGAGAACCCTGTGGAGCACCAGAGGTCAGTAAGAGAGGATTAAAGCAAAGCATTTGCTGTGATGAGATAATGGTTCATTCAAACAGCGCAGAACTGTAAACGCAACAGGACAGATCATGAAGCAACCACTAGATGGCAGCACAAGGAGCCCCTTTGATGATTCACATGTATCAGCTCTCATGTGACATGAGCATGTGACCTGCAGAGGTTAAATTGCCTGGAAGTCCCCACCAGGTGGTAGAGCTGAGAGTTGAAACAACCACCGAGGAAGTTCAGTTGACTTAATTTGCTGTGATTGTAATAAATGTTTTAAAACCAAAAGAGGAATTCATGATTTGGGCAAGTACGGTTTCCTGGTTGCAATCTGTAGGTTTGGACACCTTGTATTGCCAGCATGTAACCTCGCTTTGACAGCAGAGTGACAGCAGTTTAGACTGTAGCAAAGTAACACCAGGCTACACCCAGTGTGGTCTATGTGGTTTTTTTAGCTGACAAAAAAACCTTAACTGGCAGACAGCAGAGATATGTTTTTCCACTGAAACACATTCACCACTAACCCTGCTGCTTTCTTGCCCAAGTAAAACAGTCATCAGTCAGAAACCACACTGATCAAACTCGTGTGTTTGCATGACGTACCAGCCTGAGGGTCCTCCACCTTGCAGTTGTCCCCCTGTGTCTTGGAGAGGACGCAGGCGGCAGCAGTGTACCATTCCAACTCGTAGACACATTCATCAGACGAAACGCTACGAAGGACGGGAGCGCTCTCAAGATCTCCTGCAAAGAGGGCAGGAAGAAGAAATGTTTAGAAAGACATCCCAGTCAGACAGAAATCAGAGACAAAAGACAAAGAATAAAAATATTAGAGATATATATTTATTGTTCAGCCTACCCGTTTTACACTTTAGGGTCAAGATAGTTTGGATCCTCGTTTTCTTATTCTTGCAAAAACTCCCCTCAGTGTACACCAATCTGATGTCATTTCCTATTTTGGTCTTCTGGGGAGATGAGAGGAAGCTGCCCAGGCTGATGGCCCCATGTTGTTTATCTGAAAGAAAGAGACACAATCAATAAACTACACTGGCCACGTTTATTGCAATAAAGGAATATGATAGCCATCCACTGCAAAAGTATGGCTCTGTAATGTGTTTTTAATGGGTGAAACCATTAATGATGAGTAAATGCTGAAGAATCAGGGCCAAAAAGCACTCATAAACCACCACTTACATCCCCATCACTGATTTTTTTGTGGGGAAAAAAAACCTGAAATAGTCTCAATCCATTAGTCTTTAGAAATCACCCATCTTTTTTTGAGACTCTTACCTACTGCACAGATGGAGGCATTCACTGGGCAGCCAGCAGCATCTCCTGTCTGGATGACTTTGTGACAGACATTCAGGTAGAAACGGAAGTCCTGCTTTGTAGATTTAGCATCCACCACCTCCCAGTTCTCACCGACGTCTGACTCTGGTGCAGCAGAGACACAAAGGAAGGTGAAGCTTCAGCAATAAACGTTCAGTCACAACAGCATAGGAAACAAGCTATACTGAGTAATTATGACAACAACTGACGGCTTTCTTCGAGACAAATTTTGACATTTAAACTCACCGGGGTATTTTGTAAGGGGTGAAAGGTCGTAGTGTTTGTGACCATCGGTGACTCGACACAGCAGATCCTCCTTCTCCTTGACGCAGGCGAAGGCCGTCTCCCAGTCAAAATAATAAGTGCAGTCTGTCTCCCCTGAGAAAACTGGAGTCCCTCGCCCACCGTTAGCTGCAGAAAAATGAGGCAAACTGTGAATTATGGATGAATTGTGACGTGATTACAACTGTCTAACAATTCTGAAAACAAAGGGGTGAAAATGCACAAATCATTGAGTTACCTCATGAGTAATTGAATTTAAAAATGTGTAAGTTTGGGTGAGAGATTCAAGAAACTCCAAATGGTGACAAATACAATATGTTGTACATAATGGGGTAAATTTACATTGTAAAGTCACACTACATTTTGGAAATGCAGAATCAGAGAAATGACATTAATTGTGTCCTTGTGATTCATCTTAATCTCACGGACACACTGCGCATCATGCACAGTACAACTTGTATGAACAAAACGTTTACTAGGAGGACAATCTCATGACAGCAGCCTATCTTCTTGCTGTCTTTAATTCTTTAAACTGCCATGAGGTGATGCCAGAGTAAAGAAAATGTTAAAATTAAATATAAAACAAAGGAACGTTTAAAAGAAATAAATGAAAAATTGGCTTCTGTGTCTTACATGCATTCTTGTTGCACTCAAAGTTGATGATGGTCATTCTCTGAAAGCCGGTGGAGCATCTGGTGCCATCTGGGTAGATCAGAGTCAGATCTCCATCTGAATAACTACAGATGGAAAAAAAAAAAAACAGGTCAGGAAGGTGAAACAGTTGATTTTGGCTGCATTCACACCAGCGTTGCAGTGAAAACGCCACTCCTCCCATTCATCTGAATGTGGGTAATGCATATAGGCTGAGGTGGTGGGGCCGCAGGGGAGGCCTGGAAAGAAAAAGCTTTGGAGCTATGGCGATAAGTTGAAACAGATTTAAGATTTGGACAAACGCAACCCTGTGTCCTGCTGCAACGGCCAACCACATAATCAGTAATCAGACTAGAAAGATGTCCACAGTCCACAGGAACAAGTAACACAGTCTCCCTCTATCATTAAATATTATAGTGAGTAAAAAAATAAAGTATGTATTACCATCTGTACTCTCCCTAAGGAGAGCACTCATTTGGTTTGTTTGTGTGTGCGTGCACGTACTGTCTTTTGTGACAGGAAGATATGAGAAATGACAATCAAAAGGAATTCGACAGATCTTTAGAACCAACAAAAACAAACTCAGGGAAGACAAATACTCGGCTGCCGAGATGAGGAGACTGGCTTTCTCTACACCTGCCACTCCCCCACAAATGTGCCATTCACGTGACAATCTAACACTGCCACACAACCATGTGGCTTATCGCCAGATTTGGTGTGAATGCAGCCAAACTGGCATGGTTTGAAATTTCATCAACGAGTCATTGATGTAGATGATTGAAGATGTTTCACATGAGGTGTTTTTCTCTTTTTTCTCTGCACTGTGTTCTATGCATTTCTTGTTTTTTTTATTGGATTATCTTTCGCTGACTGCTCAGTGTGCTTCCTCTTGTCATTTATCTTTTGTTGTATTTTATCTGTAAAATGAAAGCACAGTTCTTTTGTCTACCCTTTTCCCCCTTTTTTGTCATTGTCTTTTTTTCCTTAAGTTGAGGGGAGGTGTGTTTGTGTAAGCCTGTGGCTTCTTGACCTCTCCTGACACATTTCTTATTTTTTCTTTTCCACAAATCAGATTTTATGCAGTTTTATGTGTTTGCAAATAAAAGTGTTCTTGGGTAATTTCTGGGACTGATAGGCTATTTACTATTCTACTTTTTCTGGATAAGAGTTAAGTTTTGGGAGAAAAAAAAACCTCGTGCTACCTAAAAATTGGGGGGAAAAATCATGCTCAACAAATAATGATGAGGCATATCATGTCATTTTTTTTTTTTTTTTAATCATGAACAGCTGTATCTGCATTCCGTCACAACACTGATGACATGCTCCTGCCATTTATGACCCACTAGAAGTGTGTGGCGGTGTATTTATCTGCAGAGACTCTGCCCTCTGCCTGGATTTTCTTATTTTGTTCTTATTTTGCCCTGTTTGGGACATTTCTGGGCACAACACGCAGGTGAGGTTGGGACTTTCTGGGTGCCAGAATGTAAGCATCAAAGAGGAAGCTATGAAAACGGTGGACACGGTGCTGAAAAAATGCAAATATAGCTACACTGGGGCTGGCTCACACTTTCCCTGGTAACACTGCTGACAAACAGTTGTAGTAACTTCCTGCATAGTTTACCTTTAAAGCTGGCAGACAGTTAATTATATACTTCAACTTTGCATTTATAAAATCTTTAAGTAACAACTCTAACATTTAAAATATTAAATTAAAGACTCTAGGTTATTACAAAGCATTTGTGAAACCATGATTTTTCCTCACACAGTAGCTGCTTTTACACTGTCTGTTCAAGGCAGAAATGTGTGCCATTATTCTGCCTCACCATTCTGTATAAAAGGTGCAACCACAAAATGGAGGGACAGGGTTGTCTCAGCAGAGGTAGTAACAGCGCTGAATTGATGTCTGTGTGAAGGGACAGCCAACAGGAGGGGACAAGGGTGACGTTTTGACGACGTGTTATGTGTGTGACCCACAACCAGGAGATTTAAATATCAGCTAGGGCAGTTACCAGCTAACTGAGAAGAAAAACAGCAACCGAAAATGTCCACAAATTAGCAAAGAACAAAATCACCCACTTTGTAACAGGGACGGTAAATTATTGTTATTGCCCTGTTATACAATTTTTATCGTTTCTAAAGTGCTGCCTAACGTGTTATATATCACACTAGAGGCTGACGCTGTGTTATACATCACACCGGCTGTGCCTCTTTTGCTCCCACAACGCTGGCATGCATCTAAAATCACACACCTGGGCAGCATTATGCCAGCGTTGTTTACTGCAGTTCTGTTTAAAAAAGCAAATCTGACACAATGAAGGGATGTTGTCGCAGTTTTGTGTAAAAAAGGCTAGTGTATGTGACTTGAAGCACCAACCAGCTGACTGACACAAACACACACACACACACACACACACACACACACACACACTTTACCGTAGTGTCTGGTTCTGATATTTTCCTGCCACCTTCTTGACGTCTCTAGACTTCTTCACCTGGCAGGACGATATGAACTGCTCTTGGCCACATTCATTAGTCGGGATCTCTCCACACACGTTCAGGTAGTAGACGTAGCTGTCATCCCCATCACTGGGTCCAGAGTGCGCGTAGTACGGGTGGTCTGTAGCTGCACACACAAACACAAAGTGGTATCAGAGGGTTTAGCCTGACATATTTGTCCAGTGACTAATTATTGTCATCATCATCTTATTGTAAGTATTTTTTATACATGTGGGTCAGTTCAGGACTGTGACCAGTTAACACTGGAATCTGATATTGGCTACATTCATGAAATTATGTGAACAGCCACCAAAAGAAATCTAAGCAATGAACCCAAAGTGAGCACTGAGGCTTGCAGTGTGAACGTAGCCATAGATTGCGCATGAACTGTGACAATAAATGGACTAACAATATGACTAACAATGAGCTGACAAAAAACAGGATGGTCAATTTAGCTCACTCCAATAGTTTCTTCCTCTAACAAGGCTAAAAAAAAGCACCACTATGAGCCAATCATTCTTGAAGGTTAAATATATTATCTTGCAGGAATGTTTGAGCTTTATCTGAATTTACAGATCACACTTTTAATACTACTTGGCTAGCTGGGGTTTCCACTTTGTTGCTTCCATGCCTGTAGAACAAAGAAATACCTCCTTCTGTGTATGTGTGTTCACTTCTGTAGTTTTTAAGAACCAGTTTAAGGAATGAGGACACGAGTACAAAGGTACAGCATTTTGGCTGCTAGCTACTTCCTTAAGGGGTTTAAAAAGGTAACTTCTGTATTTTTCAACTTGAACACTATTTTCCCATGATTTGTTTAAGTGACTAATGGAGTTTTGAAACTGGTCCAGTATTGGGCGACAGGGTTGCGACTGGCAGCAGTGAAACAGGCTGTAATGTAATCACTGCAATGCAATTATGCAACTTAAATGTCTTTCCAACATAAAGGCTTGTTTTTGCCACTGACAGGCTCAGATTGTTATTCTAAGTGTCTGACAATTTACGGAAAGGATCCCTACAGATACAGATCTTTTTGTTAGTAAAATTATTTTTGTTTAACTAGAATTTAAATGGAGTTTAGTTAGTTTGGCGATAGCGGTTTCAGGGCTGTTTCTAGTTAGTAATAAGTTAGTTTGGCGATAGCGGTTTCAGGGCTGTTTCTAGTTAGTAATAATAATAATAATAATAATAATAAATTGGTTTTATATAGCGCTTTTCTAGGTACTCAAAGACGCTTTACAAAAGAATACGCACAGAAACAGGCACTCAAACAAAACACTCAAACAAAAGGCAAGTAAACAACACTATAACAAAGGGACCACATATAAACGTATAAACATATAAATATAAAGTTAGACAAAAAGAATCTTCCTTTTTCACGAAAGGATCTATCTCTGTAAGGATCCTTTCAATAATGCTAGCGGACGTATATTTGCGATCCATAATTGTCCTAAGTGATTAAATTGCAGTCTGTTTCACCGCTTCCGAATGTAGCCCTCTCGCTCAATGCTGGACCAGTTTCAAAAATAGTTCTTTGGATTAATCACTTAAATGATTAATTATACACACATCACGTAGATGGCAATTTAAAAAAGCGTAAATAAGGAAAAGGTCTCCCTGGTGGTAGTTTGAGATCCCCTGGTTTAAAGGAAGAACTACTTACAGCTCAAGGTGAGAGGCGTTAGGTCTATGGAGATGTCGTGCTGTTCACTGGTAAGTTTGCAGTTATGACTCTCCAGATAGTCTCTGTGACACGCGTACTCAGTCACCCACTCCACTTCATAACGACAGTTCGATTCGGCTGTCATTTTAGGAGGGCTGCCCTGTGAAGCCAAAGGACACTTTTAGTAAAGCAGGAATTAGTTACAGTTTTTTTAAGCACAGTAGAAAAGCACGTAGATACAAGTTTGCTGTGTGTATATATGAGTGTGTGTAACCTACTGAATGCCTGCTTGATGGACAGACGAAAGTGATGGTGACAGCAGGATCGTGTCCATTACACATGTCTGGAGACGAGCTGGGACTGACTTGATACTGTAACCGTAGTCTTTAGATGAGACAAGAAACAAGTGAAAAGAGTAAAAGTTTAATGTCTGTCCAATAAAAGGTTACTCTCTTTATATATGTATGATGTAGACTTGTAGAGGTTGAACACAGACTTCAGAAAAAAAACTGTAGTAAATCTAAATTGTTAGTGACATAATGGAAGATTTGTCCTGACAAGACAGCTGCAAACATTCCCGAGGGAGGAGGAAAGTCAGGTGACTGATGCCAAGAGTCTCCCATGTATTGAACAGGAGGTCAGCATTCATACCTGTCATTTGACAGCAGCTCCAGCCGTCCGGTAGGAGAGCCCATGTTGTAGGAGCCCTGACTGGTGACCAGACAGGCTGCAGACTCCTCTGGACATGATTTGTCGGGACGGTCTGAGAAAAGAAGAGGACGGATTTGAGATAATGTGGAAGAATCGGCCAGCAGTATTGCTCAAGCTACAGTGCTGCAATGTGTCTACGTATATCTGAATACACGCCACGCCCCTACAAACCTCACCCACCACTAGTGCAAGATAAACCCACCACCACGATGGTTATCAGAATCACATTTGACAATTTCTCTCGACTAAACAAGGAAAAAACCCACATACACAATTAACTCAGTATTACCAAGCACCTAATCTCAGTAATTCATTTTCTAAATCATCCATTCATCTCTCCACCCTCCCTCAAGTACTCACTGAGACTTCTGCAGATGTTGATGTAGAAGTCAATGCTGTCGTCGCCGTCGTCCACCAGATAACCATCGGTTGCTTTGATCAGAGGGTTGAGGTCATGCTTCTTACCATCCGAGTCAAACACATAGCAGGGCACCTGGAGAGAGGAGACAGTGTCATACTGGTACATAACATACTGGATACATGACCAATAACATATTGGTTAGGTACTTGGTTCCAGACAACACTGTATAGTAATTGTAGTTGATGTGCCTACATGTCATTAAAAATCTCCTCTAAGCTGTGATAAATCTGTTAATGTTATAAACT
The DNA here is from genome assembly GCF_006386435.1 of Epinephelus moara. NCBI lineage: Eukaryota > Metazoa > Chordata > Actinopteri > Perciformes > Serranidae > Epinephelus > Epinephelus moara. Next base: position 14,928,771 of record NC_065517.1, read on the forward strand.
CTCAGCTAATGTGGTAACTTGTAAAGGTACAAGTAGCAATGCTGATACTTTTGGAGGGCTTTAATGTAGAGAATTTTTGAACAAGTTTCCAAATTATTTAAGGATTCCAGATATGGACTTTAATTAATGGGAACTTTTGTGGTAAACCTGAGCAACTACTATTTCATAGAGGCACAAAACACTTAACTCATAAGTGAAAAACTGTCAAAAATAAATAAAATAATTAAATTAATTTAATTAATGATAATTAATTTGAATAAATATAAATCAAATTAAATTTAAAAATTGTGATTCTTTTGGCAAATTATTGTGATTGTGATATAAATTGTGATTCTAGTGGGAATAGTAATTTTTTCATTTGATTTTCACTGAAAAAAATTAAAAAGCGATGATGATGTGATTTTTGCAGGAGTCTGTACCAAACAAGCATGCTGCCATGCATGTAATAGGATGCTGTGACGTATTTTTCCTTTATTGAAAAGTTCTATTTCCTGTGATGTGGATATTGCATATGATAATATTTTAAGTGAGGAGTACTAGTTGACACATTAATATTCATCTAACCAACAAAAACATGGGTCTGTTGCTCTTTTGCCACAGATATACTGTATGTTGTATAGGCAACTTTAATTAACGTCACACATTTTTTCAATGATTCCACATTAAACTCACACTAACAGCTCCACCATGACAACATGTGACATGTTTCTACGCTGATAAATACATGCTATAAACTCTGTTCACACTCAAAAGGAGTGGGAAGACTTTCTATTTCCTTTGTAACACCTCTCTGGCTCATTGTTTCTCATATATCACACCTTGACAGACTTGGCGGCAGTTTCTTTTTTCCTTACACATAACAAAAACCTTCTCGTCAGTGAGTCACATGTTCTACCACATACCTCTTTGTGTGGCTTGAATTTATCTTTCTTGCAGGCGGTGAACGTTCTCCACTCAAAGTAATGAACACACTGAGACACAGCAACAAACTCTGGGGTCCCCTGCAGCACACAAACAAAGGAACGAGAGTAAGACGGGTAGTTTCATCTTGATATGGGTGAATAACAACATTTCATAGCGCTGTGTAGTGAGCAGCTCTGCTCTGGAGAGAGTCAAAGCCAAACAACAAAGTGTAACATGACATGAACAATTTAACACACAGATGAATAAAGGGGAGGTTTAGCATGCATTATTTAGTTTGTTTATATTAAATACGCAATGAGGCTCTGAATTTGCTGGGAGAAATTAAACGTTGATATAAATGTTTAGCTTTACAACTACTCCCCTCACACTCACAGCTCAGTGCCACCCTGCACAACCACAGTCTACTGCTGCTGCTGGAGTGACTGACGGTTCAATGCTTGCTCAAGGGCTTCTTCGTGAACACTTGTTGAGAGAGGAGAGCACTTTTCATCAGTACTCTTCACACACATTTTACAAGCTGTTCCAGGAAGTCAAACCTGCAACTTTTTCAACACAGACCAAATTCCTTAACTTCTCTTTATGTGAGAACTATGTTTGCTGAAGTGGGTCACTGATTTGGACGATGAAGGAACATTATGTCCTTTCTAAAACTGGAAAAGATTAAGTTCTCTAGAAGAGGGTGCTCTGATCGATTCTATTCTCAATTGCAACCATTGCTTTGCTACTTTAAATCACATGTGACAATTTTGTGATATGTTTGTGGCCTGCTTCTTGTCTGCCACGCAACCATTCCCCTGAAAAAATATCCTAAAAAATAAAACTAGGACAGATATATATATAAATAAAGGTACCCTTTGGAGTTTTTGTCCCTAGTATCACTATGGGGCAATGTTTTTTTCATGTCAGTCCCCAATTTGTTTGTCCTTATGCATGACCATATGTATGACCATATTGATAAACTTGAGTATCGCAATGTTATGGTGATACTGTGTCAATTCTAAAAACATTATCGATTATGTATTGGGGCGGCAGTAGTTCAATCCATAGGGACTTGTGTTGAGAACTGTAGGTTCAAGTCCAAAAATGAGTGTGTACTTGTAGCTGGATCAAGGGCCCTGTCAAGGTGCCCTGAGCAAGGTGCAGAACCCCCAACTGCTCAGTGCTCACTCTGATATCTCTCCATTTAATGCATGTATAGGTCCTGTTTGTGCATGTGTGTGTACTTCGGGCCTGTGTGTTTATGACAGAGTAAAACAAATTGAATTTCCCCTCAGGGATTAATAAAGTATATCTTCGTCTTCTTCGACTTTTTGCTGTTCACATTTTATCCTTAATGTATGTACCTAAAGAATCCTGCAAGCACTTTTATTGTATTTTTTAACGATTTGGGTAATGTTGATTCCTTTGCTCAGCCTGTACAAAAGAAAGTACTATGATGTTGGATGTTACAGGAACTGTGATAAATACAAATACAGATCCAATTGTCCTGGTGGTGTTTCCTTTATACTATGACAGTTTTCCTAAAATTAGAATAAAAACAAACATCACAATATATCACCTGGTTTAGAGTATTGCAATATATTAAATTGTAATCCCTGTATTGTATCGCCAGATTCTTGCCAATACACAGCCATGGTTAAATAGGTAGTGAAGAAGACTGCAGGCAAATAAAAATGGATGTAAAAAATGCTGATTTTAAACTTGACTTTGCAAATGTTTCATGAAAAAATTATCTGACACCTTTTTTTTAAGAACTCAAGAGTAGAGATGTACCGATACCACTTTTTCCTTCCCGATACCAATTCTGATCCCTGAACCTTAGGTATCTGCCGATACAGAGTACTGATCCGATACCAGCGAGTAAAAAAAAAATGGATGGGATATGAATTGTTGTATGTCTCAATTCCTAAAACTCCATATGTAAAATATTAAGAAATAAATACATAATAGTAGAACTAATGCCATGAAACGTTTTTTGTTGTTATTGTTATCCAGTGTTGACATAGATCAAGACACAGGTTAAAGTGCAGCCACACAATTTGGTAAAAAAAGACATTTTAAAGGCTACAGTAGAATGCTTTTTAAACTCTGCTCCGTTTCATTTGCCTGTAGCCTGCGTATGTGTAATGACGTGAGGCATCACGTGGTATCGGATTGGTCATAGGCTGTAGTCGCCAATACCCGATACCGCATTTTAGGCAGTATCGGAGGCATTTCAAATACTGGTATCGGTATCGGTACAACTCTACTCAAGAGTACACTCAGTGAGTTTTGGTGAGAAACATTAAATGTAGAAAGACACTTTCTGACGTCATAAAATAATATTAGGGGCTTATTACAAAATTTGAGGAAGTTCACGCTCATAATAAAGTAAAACTTAAGTATCATCAACATACTTAAAACATTACCATTTAGCCTTGAAAGTCTGATACCAAATCTAACCTGAGACACATTAAGCAAAAGGCGAAGAGTATGTCCCAGCCACTGTGCTACACTATCCAAGTCAGTTTGAGAGAGATATAGTAAATAATCTAAACATAGAGGACCTAAACATAAGGAAGCTTTTTTAATTGTTAAAGTGGTGTTTGTTCACTTTAACTTCCTGAAATCAGTCAATCAATAATTCAGATCTATCTGCATTTGGCTCTCATCACTTCTTCTTTTCAGCATTCGATAACTTTTTGAAAAGTTTCATGAAAGCCACTTCCATTTCTCCATTTTACACCTTGTAAACTGAAAATCTAACGCAGATCATCTTCTTCTGCTCCACTGACTTGACAGGAAATGACAATGTCAACCCGTGGCTGCCCTGAAACCACAGACACAGAACTAAATAAACTAAGCAGAAATACAGAGCAGGTGACTGTCAGTGTCCTACATCATCTCTCCTCACAGATTCACTTCCTGTCATTGCAGCTGTCAGCAGCTTCTGGTATCACCTAAATGTCATTTTAGCTTTTTTAGATTTCTTTCAAGTAAAGGAAACACCTTGCACACTCGTTCGCTCTTTAATTATGCTTCATGAATGCAAATAAGAGGAGGGTTTAGTATGTAAAGCAGACACAATGGGCTTCATATATACATCAGCTAGGGACTTTAAATATAGCCTACAAGTACATATATCACACAACATTTTAGGCTGTAAGTGCTCAAAACCAAGCAGTGCTGTTGTTGAACTGATCTGGTGCAGACACTCACAGATGCTGTTTTCGTGACTCTGACACAGCAGACAATGTAGACCAGGTGTTAGCTGACACACAGGAACAAAAGCAGCTAATACCAAATACCAATAACTGCCAATGCTCAAGGGCAACTCAGAGGTGGTAATAAGAGAGGAGCAGGTGCTCCGCTTTCACTTTTCCCACTCAGATGTATCCGGCCTGTTCGGGAATCACACTGTCAACCTTCCGGTGAACAAACCTGCGTCTCTAACCTTCAGCCCCATCTGTGTATTACCCTAAACACAGCTCCTGGAAGAGCACATTTTAAAAACATGTTCTTGGGTGTTTGAGTCTTACCATGGTTTTCCCACACTGGAAGCTGATGCTGGTCTGAATGTTGTTGTTGCTTCCTGGACATTTTTCGGTGCTGTTGTAATCCAGCACTGTGCCGGAGAGCCTCTGCAGGGACAGCTCACCTGCACATTCAAGACAAGAGAAACAATCAGTCAATTACAGAGCATTAACCCTCCACTTTGTTTGACAGCTATGTAGAATTTGTTCTATGTCAAACACGTTTCTTCTTTTTTTTTTTTGCCAGTCAGTGTGCAGTGTAGGGTAAATCTGGGGACGTTTTAGTCCATAGATTTTGTGGCAGAGTGAGCACTCCTCACTTTCACTTTGCTGTCTGGTACAGGCTGCTGCAGACACAGAGGCAGCTGCTGGGGTGGAGGACAGACTTTGCACCGTAAAGCTCCGAGATAACTTAACCTTCTGCCTTTTGCTTAGAAGTGATGAATTTACAGCTCACAGCAACTTCATACTGCACAGTCTCTGACTTTTGTTTGATATCTAGCCTGGTAAGACCATCCTGATGACATTCTGTTTTGCTCTCTGCATCAGTCTGGACTTGGTGCCGCCCAAAACACTTTGCAGAAATTAAAATCCAATCGAGGCCAATCAAGGATCTGCACCGTAATTGACAACATCAGTAGCCAATCAGAGACAGCTTGAAGTTGATGACGTAAAATGAAGGCCTCAGCTTGCAGAACAGTAATGGTGGCTTCTGAAGCAACAAGTGCTAACTCTAATGTTAGTAGAGAAAACACAGCAATAAGTCATATAACAATGATCAAACAAGAACAAGAGTATGCACTTTGAAACTTTCTTGAATGAAAAGACATTTTCACCGTTCCTCTGACTGGATTTGGCAAAAGCTTGATTTATCAACTGGTTCTGCTGGTGATGAAAAAGACATTCCCTCGTGGTTTGTTGCGCTCACTGGCTGAAGGAGTTTGTCTGCCCACTTAAAAGTGTATGGGGCTGCACTGAGGTAAGACTGATACAGAATGTTGAGCTCACGTCATCACGATAGTCTTACCAGGATACTTGACATCTAATGTCAGGAAAAAATGGTTGCACATATTCAATCTGTCATTAGTGCAGTTAGCTTATTTACTATATTGTCTAAATGTCATTGTCACACTGAACGCCCTGCCAACTCCTGTTCGAACTCTCAAACTCTGTGGGGAAAAAAAAAAGCAACAAATAGTGGAATCGTTTTTACCATAAAAAGATTATGAAGACATTTATCTAATAAAAATCATTTATCAATAAAAGAAAAACACACAGGCTCTTATTCTCAGACAGAGTATCCCTGAATGTCACTGTAGCAGACAGTCTGACAGACTAATGTCTTACCCACCAACCTCTACTGACCCACGCCACACACAAGTCTGTACCATAATATCCTTCTGACCCTGCTGCCAGTAAACAGTCATTACTTATCATCTGAATGGAACCAGACAGCGGTGGGAAATGTTCTGCATGTGAAGAACATTTAAGACTGGAGAACTTAAAGTGACAGCAGGTCAGCAAGTGAACCGACAGTGAGAATAACTGATGTCTGTAAATGTGTTACAAAATGTAAGGCTAGGACGAGCTAAAATTTGTCTCTGTTGCATCCTCAATCAGAAATGTTTCCTTATTCCTTAGACGCACATTTTCAGTGAAGCATTTAAACTAGAAATCCCCTGTGTAATGAACTGTACTTGTGTATCTGTGACTAATTAATGACCTCATTCTCATCCCTTTTGTTTGTGTTTTGGTTGCATTTTCAGTTTTCTTGTTAAAAAGAAAACCAAAAGTTTTCACCTCTTTTATAAATGTCTTCTTTTGATCATTCTTCAAAGTCAGTCTGAGAGAAACTTTCATGAGCCTTTAAAGTGTTTGTGTGTGTGAGTGCTCTTTGCTCCCTCTGATATGGCAGGACTGCTATCACAGAGGACCATAAAGGAATGTGACTGCACAACACTGTGACCTACTAACACCAAAAGCTACTGTATGCATGGCTGAAGCGCTGCTCATGTCCCAGCATGTTGCACTGCTTCAACCTTACCGCCTGTGATAAACACTTAGTTATTATCTGACACAGTTTGGAACAACAGTTTGCAAGACACTGACCAAACAGATAAAGAGCAAAGAAGTGGATCCTGTGTGTGCACAGTTTCACTGAAATTACCCTGAACATTTTGAGTAGAGGAACCTGAAACATTTTCTGTTAAAGCTCAGAAGTCAGGATTTGCTGTTTTTTCTTTGTCCTTTAAAACATTACTAAAGTAAGGGACTGTACTTTATTTATCAGAGGAGGGGGTGGCAGGGGTGTGACTTTGTTTTTTTGGCCCTCCTCAAAGATTCAAATATTTTTCCTTGAGCCTCCCTGAGTGACTGGGGGAAAATGCTTGACCCTACCTTTTTTTTTTTTTTTTTTTTAATAGTCACACCAAATGTAGGGATTGGAGCCAATGCAATGACCAAAGAGCACAGGAATGATAGTTATCACCAAGGCAAACAGCTGATTGCTTAAGTAAAATGTAAATCCTCTTTATAGCCACCTCAGCAGAATATGGGTGTGTGACAGCCACCCATTCTACCGCACAAAACAAACAAAATTTAATACGCTTAAATATCACACCCATGCGCACACACACACACACACACACACACACAAATACTCACACATTGTAGCACACTGCTGGCATTAGCAACATGTACCTATAATGGCCGCTTTCCTTAATAAACTGTGTACCTTATAAATTTGATGTGTTAATGTTAAAAGATAAAAGTTGAAAATGAAATCCTGAAGCTGAAGTAAGCTTTGGTTTGTCACTTTTGTCGTACACGCCAGGGTGAAGATTTTATTGTTTTTGACAGATCGGGTTAGTGCAGACAATTAGTCTGTGACGACATTTTAAATGCGAAATGTAGAATAAATTGGTTTTTAAGACGGAAGCCTTCCTCCCATGATGTGTTCAGACAGTCGGAGATTTGAATATCCGACAGTAATTTCTGTTTGTACAGTTTCTGGCTGTGATAAATGGTGCATTTTGGCGATTTTAAACAAAAGCATACCTTTCAAACCCACTCACTGGCTTTGGTGTTCAGAGGGCATTTATTATAACTACAAAATAGAACCATTTAAAGTTGTCTGTCGCTCCTCTAAGCCAAAATAAGACATACAAGTCCCACCCCAGTGCTTAAAAAATTATTTGACATGCCTCCCCGTTTTGCACCACCTGCTCTCCCTCCCCTCATATATAACAAACGGTCCCTAAAAGTACACCAGGATTGTGTTCCCAGTATAACTGAAGTATTACAAGTAAAAATACACTTTTACAGTACGGATAATTTCAGAGTTTTATTATTAAATATACATATGTATTGTGTTATAACACTGTGTTACTATTAGAGCTGAAATGATAGTGATAAATAAAAATATTTCCTAGTTTAAACTTTTAAATTGTGACGATTTCATATTTTCCTTTGTCTCACATGACAGTAAATTGATTATCTTTGGATTTCTCCCTTTTGGACTGCTGGTCAAAGGGACGTCATCTTGGACTTTGTGTTGGACACATCTCACTATCTTTTATTTTTAAAAGAAAAAAGATTAATCGAAAAAGTAAACTGATAACTAATAGATAACACAAGATAATTGCTAGTTGTAGCCTTTATTTTGATTTTTTTTTTTTTTTTTAATGTGTGAACAAATGTGATCTGTTGTAACTGCCAAGCAACACATCTTTTTACAGGTAAGGTGAGTGATTGTTGCTTTAAACATTTTAAACTGAGGAACCACTAAAGACACAGATGTCAAACTGTGAGGGTGGACCATTTGTGGTTTCTGAGCAGAGTCAACCAGACAGCATGAATAAAACCTTGAGTAAGCAGTACAGACAGACCGAGAGGGAGGGAGAGCTGGTGAGTGAGCGAGTAGAGCGTGACATTTGGGTCTATTTGTGTTTGAGAGCGTTTATGCTCGATGACTCGTCCCTGTGTCATGTGATAAGTCAGCTAATACGATTAAACTGCAACTCATCTGACCACACCGCTTCTTGTTTGCAATTCTTTCACTTTCCACACGTGATCTTCCTCTTTATGAAATAACTAACTGAGTACATCTTATTAAAATAAGCTGGAAATATATCTCACACCAACAACATGAGCCTGCAGTCTTCAGTCCAGAGCCTTTATTGAGCAACACAGCTCATTGTCCTCAGAAATTTGAGTCAGATGACACTGTGTGGCTGAGAGCTACCAAACACCAATTTGTCACCGGGGGAAGGTCACGACCTCAGACTGCAGGATAAGTTGTTGTTGTGGCACTCTGAAATAACTCTGTCTGGCAGCTCTTCGTCTTCAGAAAGGTCACGGGCAAAATCGAAGACAGTGACGTAACTGAAATTGAGGCACAGCCCCCTCAATACTCAAAATCTAAGTGATCTGTATGTATAATGTATGCCTCTTGTTCATGTTTACAGTAGCTAATGTGACATACACAGCATGCACTGTGTAATTATGACACCATGTGTAAAAGGAAAGAAAAAAGATGCTTGCATTTCTCTCCACAGGTCAATTCATTCTTCAAAGAGTCTTTTCTTATTAAACTTCTAAAACTGCATCACAACTGTGTCTGTTAATGAATGATAACAGAAACAGCACACTGCTACCCTGGGCTAACCTATTCTTTAATTAGTGGTTTTCAAAAACTGTGGGGCGCTGCTCTCCAGGGGGGCTCATGTGACCCTGGGGTGGAAAAATGTGGAGCAGAACTAAAGTTGAATGAATCTGATTGATGTGGAAACAATAAACAAACAAGAGGGCTTTCACACCAGCGAGGGAAGTTAGCTAGGGACTGTACGTAATTTATGAGAGGGGAGGGAGTGGTGCAAAACAGTGGAGGGCACTTCAAATCATTTTTAAAGCAATGGGGAGGAAGTTGGTGGTAATTTTGGTAATTAATGGTAATTTTTGGGCTTTAAAACACCCTCAAAACTCCAAGCCGCCATTGGGTTTGAAAGGCATGGCTTCTTTCGAAGAAGAAAAAAAAAACAATCAACAAAATTACACCATTTATTGTAAGAAAAACAGATTTTTTTTCCTGGATTTTCAATTTCTGACAGTCCTTGAACACATTGAGTGCAATAAAGGCTTCCATCGAGGAACATAATCAAATTCTGAAATATATATATTTGCTCAAAATCACTTTGAACTATGTCTCGTGACAATGACAAAGGTTTTTAAACTTTAGCATTTTATTATTAACTTTAAACTTTCGTTGATCAAACGGCAAGTTTTTAAATTGGTATTACGTACACCTTGAGTCTGGCCACTGCTGCCACTTTTTAGTATGTTACGTTTATTTAGGAATTGAAGCTGTGGCTCAGAGGATGAGCGGGTCGTCCACTAATCAGAAGATCAGCGGTTCAATCCCCAGCTCCTCCAGTCTGCAAGTTTAAGTATCCTTGAGCAAGATACTGAACCCCAAATTGCTCCCGATGATGCTTCCATCGGTGTGTTACAAACTGAGTAGCAAGTGGCACCTTATATGGTAGCCTCAGCCACCAGTGTGTGAATGGAAAAAAAGCCCTATACAAGTGCAGGTCCATTTACCATAATTATGCAAATATATAACACCTGCTGTGTGTATGCAGAGGAGTACAGTCCCTTAATAAGTTTCATTTTGACAGCAAAGTCAAAGGAAAATACAAGCTGGAGAAATGTCTGACAAGAAAACTGATCAGTCAAACCTAAAGTCAAGACATTAAGATAAAGCATATCTTGCTCTGAGAACACTAAAAATATTAGTCTTTGAGATCCAGACACAAAGCCTCGACGTTTCATTCGCAAAATAGTGAAGTACTGTAACGTAAGACAAAGAAGATCAGCACATCCTCACATTCAAGAAGCTGATTTTGCTTGAAAAATGACTGAAACAATTAATCAATTACCAAAATAACTATTATTTTTTTCAATCACTTAGTAATTGCAGCTATAACTTCCACAAGGCTGACTCCTGTAAAGACAAAACAGGAAGTTTGTGTCCTTATAATGTTCTTTGTTTTCACTGTTGTTTTCACTGTCGATTAATCTCTTCAGATATTTCAATCAATTATCCCATCACAATTTCTGAGAGCTTGAGCTGATTTCTTCAAATGATTTGTTTTGTCTCACTGACAATCCAAAGATATGCCAGTTAAAATATAAGTCACAGAAAAGCAGCGATTACTCACATTTAAGAAGCTGGAGGCAACAAAGACTTGGGGCTTTTAGTTGATAAAAAACTGAATGAAAAAATCATATTACATTTATTCAAGGTTGCTCAACTAATTGATTCTGCTCCACTGTTTCCCCAATACTATTAAATTTAAATTTGTGTGGGGCAAGATTGTTTTTCTGCTTTCAAAGAGAAGGCATGACAGCCACTGTCGTAAATTCAGTTTAATCAATTTATGCCAGGTTAAATGGAGAACAGGACTGTCTCTGTTCACTGAAGGTCAGGTCTGAATGGAAGGAATCAAATAAAGCTCCAATAGTGACACACAATGTTAACACAGCTTAACCACTAAATAAAAGGCCAAAAAGAAATGATACAACAGAAAATTGGCTGAGATCCTTAATTACTAATAAAATTACAAACTAAAAATATGTATTTACAGCACATGTGCAGCATCTGGTCTGCATAGCTGGGCACACACTATCTGGGATTTTCAGTAATATTTCCTGATCAGTGTTGCTGAATTACAGTGTTAAAGAATTCGAAGGACAATGTTTAAAGCTGTTGAGACACATCAGACCTTCCAGGACAAGAAGCCCCGTATTTTTACTCAATGAGAAACATAGTTTTATTGAGAATATAAAAACTAAGTTAACTAAAGCTAGAAAAAATAATATATGTTTATGTTCAAGTGACAAAACCTCAATGTGGCCGAATAAATTATGAGTCTTGTCTGTTGGGAGGAAAGCTAGTCAGTAGCTAAGCTAGCAAAGCTAGTTAGCTATGACAAATGTATACATACAGATGATTATCCACTGTTATTTACATTAGTATACATTTTAGATTTGGTCTACTAGAAGTCCAGAGTCCTATCAAAGTTTTAACAGTGTGATGTGACAGGGTGACAAATACTGTGAGGGTGAGATGACTTTTTAAATTTAACTTCTGCTTTTTGCTTTTTGTTCATCATCTGTACATCCCAAACAGTCGCATCATAGCGCTGGTTTAGCTGCCAGCTGGCTATCTTGGTTTCATATACTCTATATAAATCTAAGTTGGTGATTAAGTAAAAAATGTTTGGATAAATAATGTTAATCTAAATAGCTCCTGCTCCAGCCTGACTTCCAGCCTGCAAGGAGGGGCTCTTGTCTGGGACAAAGATGTGGATCTTGCTGACACACAGCAGGAGCAGCAGCAGCAGCAGATTCAGCCTCATCAGCACAGAGATCAGATCTGCTAATGTACTGATAAAGCCCTGAGAGAGTGATCCATAAAAAAAAATCGCTTCACTTGGAAAACCCCTCCGCGATCATGTCAGCAACAGGACTCAGTGTTTGGCATGTCTGATGCTGGCTTTAACTACAAAAAAAAATCCAACAGTAATGACAAAACGTGATTTTTCAAAAGTTGTGAACATATTTCACCTGGAAGTCTCCACAAATATGCATCTCATTTTTTTGTTCACATACACAAACATTCACCTGGGACACAAGACCAAGGACAGCTATTAACAAGATCAATAACCTTCCTCTATTTTGCCTACATGGCCAATGATTTGAACGGTCAAACAAAAGCACGTTGAAGTTGAAAACATCTGTGATCACATCACACAGACACAGACTCGATGGAGTGTACTACAAAGCACCACAGCTATATAAACAACACCTACAGTGTAGAGTTTTTCCTGCAGAGCAATTAAATGTTCTGCTTTGCGGCTGTCATATGACACACAGGATGCATCAGAGTCACATGCACCTTGCTGCTCAAAAACATGAACTAAGTAATTAAGATTTTAACAGAGCAGTATAATGGGCTGGGCGCCTTATCAGGCTGCTCAAAGGACGGTCAACATGTTGGATTCTGGCCTGCACCTGCTCTGAACACACTGCACACATAATTTATCCTGCACAACAACACCGCAGCATACAAAGCTACAACAGGTTATTGTTCTATTTCCTCCTGTTACACCGAGTATGTCTCCTGTTGTGGACAAAGGTGACTCTTGCAAAACTGTATTTAAAGCTGAAACCTGCAACTTTACACAGGGTGTTGTCGCTTTGTGGAACTGACTGAGATTATGTTCAAAGTGCAGCAAAGATGGCAGAGCTGGAAATCAGCTTGCACAGAGCAAAACTGTTGTGATGTTCCTCAGGAGCAAGATGACAAGACTTTACCTGGCTTTTATTAGCAAACACCAAAACTGCACAACAGTTTACTGTGCTGTTAACTCTGGACTAGCCTCTCGTCAAGACAAATAAACACCAACTCTCACTCCCAAACAAGCAGGAAGCCAGGAAGCTTTTTGTACACCTGTGGACTGTACTCACCGACAGACTTGTCCGTTTTGGTGGTGAGGTCCCGAGCGCAGACAGCGGTGCCGGGGCCACAGCTGGTTGATGGTGAAGACTCACATAGCCTTAGTGTGTAGCTGACTTTATTATCCTGGTCTATAGCCTCCCATTTATAACTGCAAGACAACAAGGAATGGAAGAGATGAAGTAAAGAAGAAAAAGTAGATTTAAGGCAAAAATCGGACACACATTAAGTCTCAGCCCTGCAGCATTGAATCAGTTTTAGTCTAGAGACTTTTTCCTTTTTGTTGACTCACTGATTTACAGAGCTGTCAACAATGATAACATTGGTAAGCGCAGAACTTAGAATTACTTTTTGATGTATTTATTTTTTTATCAATAAATTGTTCAGTCTTAAGATGTCTGAAAATAGAGAATGATGCGGTGTATGCGGTGTGTGTGCGGAGTATTCTCTAAATGATTGATTGTTGTAGAATTTAAATTTAATCATTTTTCAAGTAAAAATGGCAAAATTATCATCTTCCAGCGTATCAGTTTTGTCAATTTGCTGCTTTTCGTTGACTCATAAAAATAAACTGAATATATTTAGAATCTGGAGAAAAAATAAGCAATTTCAAGGTGTTATCTTGGATTTTAGGAAGTTGTGACAAGTATTTTTCAATGTTATCTGACATTTAAGAGATCAAACAATTCACTGATTAATCAATAATGAAAGTAATTTTCAGCTGGAGCCCTTATGTGTTGCATTTTTGTCTTTTATGCTTGTTAATGCTTTGTCTTGTAACCTATGAATCACTTCCTACTTGTATACGAACAGACACTTAAGTTTTCCAGTGACTCTTTTGTCTCATTTTTACAAGTGTTGAGTATAAGTATATGTTTTATTGTCCTGCATGTGCAAAAGAATTAGTCACTGGTGGAACGGAACCAACTCTGATTAATAATTCTCTTACCCTTTCTGACCACTGAAAACCAAACCAAATATTCTCCTACTTCTTGAGCTGGAAGAACTCTTAAAAAACCCTCTTGGATCAACTTGAAAATGCATCGTCACAAAGCTGAAAACAAGGCTGTTTTTCTGACACCATGAAAAGTTGACTTTCTAGAGATACATGGTTCTTACAGGGCAGCCGGGCTACAGACATATGATGATCTTACAGAATATGATGCTGTAGATTAAACTACCCAACAGTATATAAAGGAGATACAATGAAACCAACCTTGAACATCTACAGCAGTAAAATGCAACATACACATTATAATGCAGCAGTGATATTAATGCAAACACATCAGACATAATAGTAAAACACATAATGCTATCAATACTTTTACTTTTGATACTTTATGTACATTTTGCGAAAGTAATAGATCTGAAAACTTCCTCTACTGCTGCCAACCACTAGCTAGTTATGAATATTATCATAATAGCATGAATGAATATGTACTGAAGTATTGCTGTGACCTACTTCTGCAAATGCCACCATAACAAGGAGCCTACATGCAGCCAGCTTGGCCTTACAGGTTAGAAGTTACCTGGTTATCATTACTGCCTTATTACTGCGCCAGAGTCAATATTTGAACAGCAGCTGCCTGAACAGTGCTCCACTAGCAGGAAGACAACACTGTATACAGGCAACAGCTTTTAATCCTCACTTTAGCTTTGATATAATTACACAGTGTTGCTCTCTGTTTTATAGCTGCTTTATGGAAAGGCTGTCATGCCATGTCCCTCTCTGAGTCATGTCATTTAACCAGGGCTGCAACTAAACATTATGTTAATTACCAATCAGTTGTGGTCAACAAAACATTTTACAATAGAGAGAAGATTTTGCTCTGATAATCTCAAGTCTAAAGTGACTTCATCAGATGTTTTGTTTTGGCCAAACAACATTTCCAAACCCCAACATATTACAGTCGAACACCTAAACTGAGAACTCCAGTATGTTATTTCCATGGTCTAGGAAAGTTCATTCAATATTTGTGAAAATGAGCTGCTGTCTCTCAAAGCTAGAAACCAGAGATGGAAGTCTCAAACTTGTGATGTCACAGGGTATAAAATCTGGAGCTGCTCCATAGACAATAAATGGGAGCCTGATTTGTGGACCCAAAAAACATTTTTTTTCTTTTTTCTTACAGCCAAATGCGCTTTACTGTATTGTAGTGTTCTCAGTTTAGAAACAGAAAATGTTCCCACATACTCAGATCATTCGCCTTTGTGCTCTCAGTGCCATCTAGAACATCTTTCTCCATTCATTGTCTGTGAAGCAGCTCCAGATTTTATACCCTATGACAGGGGTGTCCAAACTTTGAATAGGGGCCAGATAAAACAACGTGAAAATACCTGGGGGCCAACTGATTCTCGCATCAAATGTGTTGGGGAAAAAAAAGTGAGACAAATTCAACTATTTTTATCTTTTAGTAAACTATTACTAGGGGATGCTGATCTATATGATAGCCCCATCATTTTGAGGTGAAGGGTAAAAATGTTAAGTGATCTTGCTCAATTAATCATTATTGTCTAAAGGGCCACATATGGGCCTATGTTTTAAAAGTCAAGCCGAGGGCCAATTAAAATTGGTCTGCGGGCCTGACTCTAGACATGCCTACCCTATGACATCACAAATGTTTGGATTTGGGAAAGAGTTGTTCATCTTTACTAATATTTTTGCACTGTCTTGGACCAAAGAAATAACATGTAAGAATTTTGCAAATGGGTGTAGTTGCCCTTTTAACAGAGGCCATCATGCCATTGTCCCTGTCTGAGTCATGTCATGTAACTATGGCTGCAACTAACCATTGTGTTTGTTAACTTACTGATTGATCTTTCAAATATTTCCTCCATTAATTGTTTGGTCTACAAAACACTATAAAACAGTGAGAAAAGCCTATTACAATATATTTGAGCCTAAAGTGACCTTATCACATACATTATTTTGTCCAACCAGTATTCCCAGATCCCAATTTATTAAATTTAATATAATGTAACACCAAGTAAATCAGCATATCACCACATTTAAGAAGCTGGAAGT
This sequence comes from Epinephelus moara, assembly GCF_006386435.1. Taxonomy (NCBI): domain Eukaryota; kingdom Metazoa; phylum Chordata; class Actinopteri; order Perciformes; family Serranidae; genus Epinephelus; species Epinephelus moara. Next base: position 14,944,750 of record NC_065517.1, read on the forward strand.
AACATATTTTTGCTTAAAAATGACTTAAATGATTAACAAAATATTTTCCAATTTATTATTTGGGGCGCGAATAATCGATATACTGATTATCCGTTGCAGCTGTGCCACTGTCCTCCTCTGGGTCATGTCAGTTAAACGTTGCTAACATCTATTAGCTTGTTAGCTAGTTACATGACACTTTTCACGCAACGTTAGCAGTTAGCTACAGTTAAGCTTGATAAAATTCAAAAATATAAACGTTAACGTCAACTGCTTTGACTGGAGACTATTTTGACTGCGTATTGGAGCTCATTTCATTCAATAGTAAGTTATCTGAATAAAACTTAACAAGCAGCACGTTTTTAGCACTCAAGACATCTATTATATTCATTCGCTGTTAGCTAGCTTACACCGCAGAGAGCGGACGCTGGATGTGCAAAGTTAAAAGTTGATAACGTAACTGAAACAAAGAGGCGACTGTTTGTTTATGAGCCACATTTAACAGGAGACGTTCGTATATTATAAAGGGGTTGTGTGATGTGTGTGAGCATGTCTATAATAAGCCAATAATCCACCAACTGACATATTTCTTAGCTAAATCTAGTTTGTAACGTTAGATGCGTGTACATAACATGATAAGACGCTGAAAGCTGAATTTGTTGTGTTGGTAGCTGCAGTGTCAGCCAGAGGTGTGTTTGTTAGCTATTACCTGCAGAGGTCCTGGTACCACGGGCTGATGTCCTCCTCCGCTCCGGACCGGACCGACAAACATCCCAGACACAACACTAACCACACGAGCAGCTTCAGAGGGGAGCAGCGGTTAGATTTACACCGAAATGACATGTTTACCGTGGTGGATAATAGTCTGTGGAGCCCAACTAAGACGACATGATATGGCAGAGTCTGTCTGCTCTGGAGCAAATCAGTAGGAAGTGAATGCACCACATGACAAGGCATCACATGACTCTCATGATGCTGACTGATGCCGCTTTCATGGTCTGTGGGAAACTGGATGAATCAGGTTTATTGCCGAGACTTTCTTTTCTTGAGAAAGGTCTGGTGAGCGAGACTAATTGCCGAGTAGCTGTTTACATGCTAATGAAACAAGATTTTATACTTTAGAAAAAGGTAGTACCACAGTGTAGAAGTTAAAGTCATACATTAAAAATGTTGCTTAAATAAAACTGCATCACAATTAGCATCGAAATATACTTACACAAAAAAAAATTCTTAAAGCACCAAAACTGAAAGTACAGAAGATATAAAGAGAAGTAGCCTTGATGATGTCATCAGGATTTTAAGTTTTTTAAGCAGAAAGCCTGTGTTACAAACTGAGTGTGGAGTTTGAACTATTTCTTTTAAAATAAGATATAATGTGAGCAGAAATACAGCGTGAACAGAATCATATATAGAAATGAATCATTAAGAAAACAAAACTAAAAGCAGTACCCAACAGAAAAAAAGGTAACAAAACATAACATCAATTAAAATAGAATTAAAGACAATTTTTCTACTTGGCTTGTGACAAAAGGCTCATTTAAAGATTTTGAAGATATCACATACATTTATCATTTTCATAGCTTTTTTTCTTTGTTTTGTGAGGACGGAATCGCTGATAAATGTTCAATTTCCTTTAAAAATCCACAGAAATGTTTTTTTTCTAATAGTAAATTTACATTTGTGAATGTGAAATTTGACAAAAATAAAAATGAGATTAATTAAAAAAAATAATATCTTTGTCATAGTTATCATAGCACCAAAATACAGCATTTCTATATATATTAAATGGTAAAATCTGAGAGAATGTTGTCAGCTATTAATTTAGTAATATTTTTCCACAGCAAATTTGTACATAAATAAATAAAAAATAAATAAATAAGCAAGTTTCAGGATGTAATTCACAAAAAGAGCAGATAATCTATGGATCAGAGTTTGAACTACATGTGCATTTACCAGGCAGGGATGATCTCAATGACAACACTGTACAGTAACGTGAAGGGAAATAGTGTTTTGAAGGACTGACCTAAAATTGAGGATATTGCTGCCTCTGCTGCTACAATTGTAACATGTCTTTACAATTCAGTTTCCAAGGATGCTATGGCTCAGGTGGTAGAGTAGGTTGTCCACTAATCACAGGATTTGCTGTTCAGTCCTCTGGTCAAGTTGACCCAGGGCAAAACCTCACCATTACCCCTTCTAATTATTATGATGTACAGTTCAGTGTCTGCATCTTCAAGTGTTTTTTTTTCTTTCTCTTTAAAATAATATATCTAATATTTGTAAAATATTAATGATGTCACTTCAAGTTAGAAATTGAAACACCCAAAATAGTCATATACTCTAGTCTGGGGTCCATCACACAGAGTATGAATAATAACTATTAACTAACACACTGCCTATAAGATTAAATGTACATTTCCAATTGGAACATATATGTCCTCTGTCTATATGGCACCTGAATGCAGCATTAGAGATGACAAGACCAGCGCGTCATTCACCTCCTAGTGTTATCAAGTAGTCAGGTGTTCACTTACTAAAACAATAGGTATGCAGCTCTACCAGTTATGTCCTGTATGTTCAGTGTTACCTGAACGCAGCATTCCTCATGGCGCAGAGCCAAACACTTCATCGCAACAAGTGTCTTATTGCGTCCTCTAGTGGCCATATTGGACCATCACATAAACTCTCATTACTGACGGAGGAAAGAAGGCTGAGCTTTTTCATTTCTAGCCAGCTGTCCAAACAGTCATTGTGGGATTTTTAGGTGTTTTCCCTCAGATATATTCTCAGTCTTTATTTATTCAAGAATCTGGATGTGTTTATCCTTCCAACTCTCTTCTCTGCATTCATTAATTTCCAAATTCCATACTTGAAAAGCTCATTAAAGAGCTGCCAGGGTGTTCGTCAAAGTATTGTTTGGAGCATTTTTGACTTGGCCGTGGTGGATAAAGTACCTGAAAGCCACATTTGATGAAAAGGTAACATTGCCTATTAAAATACTGCTTGAGTAGAAGTCTTAAAGTATCTGATATTTACTATACTATCAAAAGTAATTTTATTCTAATAAATGCAATAAAGTGGTTAAAGTCAAAGTATAATTAAATGCTGGTAATTAAAAAGAAAGTGGTCAGAATTTGGAGACTTTGGAGGTTAATGTCGTCATAATCTGTACACCACCTTTAAAATGAAACTCTTCTTCACAACTTCAAGGATTTAAAGAACAAAATCTAGTTTTTCCTTTCCTCCCTTCCCTTCATTCATCTGTCACTCTCTTCCTCCCTACTTCCTTCCCTGCTTTGTAGTAAGAAACTAAGATGCTTAGGGGAAATGTATCGGAGTAAATGTACACATTTCATTTAGGAAACGTAGTCAAGTAAAAATGAAAGGGGGCTTCCCTAGAGCACTCGTCTTCCATGCTCAAGGTCCATGCTGGGGTCTGCGTCAGCAAAGGCTCCCACCATGGGATCAGATTCCTTAAGGATAAAGAATAACTCTGGAATCTGGGCCAAGTCCTCAACGAGGGCACGTCTCAAGCCCGTTGTAGACAGGAGGCTCCAGACAAAAAAGCATAGTCAGTCAAGTAAAAATGAAAGTTGACAGAAATGTAAAAACTCAAGCAATGTACTGATACTTCCAAAAATTCTTAAGTATAGTAATGAGGTATTTTCACTTTGTTACATTACACCACTGATGACAGGACATGCAACAAAGGGCCCATTCCAAACTCGGGGATAGTGTAAATACATAGTCAGCATCTTAGAGCCCTCAGCCACCAGAATTCCCCTCCTGAACATCTGTTTTTGATCTTTATGAGACCACATGGCTTTCACTGCTCACTACTCTCTCACAACACTTGAACATTTCTGAATGTATGAGACACATTAAAGAATTAAAAACAATAACATTTGGACTTAAAACTGATGCTAGAAAATGCCCTCTATGAACACTTCAAAGCACAGGTTCACAGTTTCCAAGTCATGTCTTACATTAACAGTCAGGTGCCTACGTTGAAATGTGTTGCTCACAGTCCTTGTTCTGGCAGTCTGAGTTAGCCCAATAAAGTCTTCCACAGTTAGTCATTTTACAATAAAATCTTCTCTCTGAGTTTCCCCAGACTAGAGCTTGAAACAGGCTTATCGGCAAAGCTTCAAGGAATTTATTTGCCTTGGTATTTGGTGCATTCTGTCGACATAATAAGCAAGAGAAGGGAAACAAGTGGTGTTACACTCAAGAGTCATAATATAAAATAGAAATGTACTATAAAAGTATGTATTCTAAATGAAAAATATTGACTTAAGAGTATGTAAATGTTCACAGTATAAACAAAGAGATGTGCAGTCTGCAAAAATAAAACTGGAGCGCCCTCTACAGTTCAGACTGCAGTTGGAAGGTCATAATCAGTGTGAAGTGATCACACCTGTTGAGGAGCCTGATGGTAACTGGATTGTCAGATCTCTGTCAGAAAGCCAGCAGAGGCTTTGGATTCACAGCTTCTGCCTTTATTGAAATTCATTGTGTTGCACGATGTGGCTTCTGGTCTTTATCTGCACGTTGACAGGTACCAACTGAAACATTCAAACTGCAGACAGCCTGCTGAACCATGATTATTATTATTTACTTTTTGGTTTTATGTAGTTGTTGGTGGTGTCCCTGTACAGCCGAGCCAGGAGGCCACCAGTCACGCCCCAGGTTGGTGTTCACTGGATTGATTTGCACTGTTTGAAATATACAAATTATTAATGAGGAATCATCTGATTTCTGTAGATAATGTTACTGTCACTGCTATGCATGGTGTGCCGAAGCCAGCAAAAACACAAGGTACATTGTGCAGTATATTTAATTAAATAAACATAAATGAAATAACCTTGTTACTACCCTCATTTCACTGGATTTCTCTCTGTCAGCTGGTGTCGTCCCGTTAAATGACACCCACAATGTGACTAGTCCTGCCCCAGGTTGGTGCTCACTGGTTTTCAAGACTTGGGATTTCTTTTGTGTTTTAAACAATGTGATTAAATTCTCTGGTTTTTGTAGGTGTAGTTGTTCCCATGCTTAAACCACAGCAAGCCAGCGCAGAAACCTTGGAAGGTAAAATATGTTCTAAATGTTAAATATAACAAAAATATAACAAAAATAAATCTATAGATGTACGATGACTGTTTTTATCATGTCACAGAGCTACAAGAGGAATTGGTTGTCCAAGAGGGAGACATGCTGATTCAGGTAAGATGGAGAACTTATTTATTTATTTATTTTTTTAAAAGTAGCCTACTCTTAAAGTACCAAAGTAAATCTTTCGTCCGTCCGTCAACCCGTAATGTTGTAGCTCTTAAAGGTGCGGCTAATTCCAACTATCTTATATAGTGCTGGGTAACCTATAATACTACTATTATAATTTATCAATTGATTTTATATTTTAAATTAATAATATGACCCTGAACTATACCTAATGTTATCCAATAAATGTAGTGAGGTATATAGTACAATATGTGTTTCCAAAATGTATTTAGTGGTGTAGAAAGCCTGTAAAATAGAATACAATGACAATATATTAAAGTACCTCAAAAACACAGGAAATCATGGTTGATGTGAATAATTTTTAAATATATACTGTGTGATTTTGTTTCACTTGAGTTTTGGCAGGAAGGTCTTCTAAATGTTGGCACTGCAAGACTGTATATTATGCAAGTGTTCAAACAAGTGCAGAAGTTATTAGACATTAAGATTAATTGCTGGAAACAGGATTCAAACATCAAACTAAAGTGATTAAGAGTGTTGAAATGGTGGTAATAATATCTAACTGTTTGGCTGTCTGAACTTACAGGAGGACAGGAACGCCGTAATGACCCTGTGGGCAGAAGCCACCGTGCCTTACATCATCAGTTATGAGCTGGGTGGGTTGTTGTTGTTGTGCTCTGACACGTCCTCATACATACCGAAACAACAGAATAGGTAGATTGGCAATGACTCCCAGAACAGCATATCGGTGTATGACTGTTGGAGTGTACCTGCTACAGATGCAAGGTAGCAGTTTGGTTAGGTTTAGGAAAGGATCATGTTTTCTGTTAAAGGGACAGTCCACTCCAAAATCAAAAGCACATGTCTTTCCTCTTACCTGTAGTGCTGTTTATCAGTCTAAATTGTTTTGGTGTGAGTTGCCAAGTGTTGGAGATATCGACCATAGAGATGTCCGCCTTCTTTTCAGTGTAGTGGAACTAGATGGCACTCTGCTTGTGGTGCTCAAAGTGCCAAAAAATACATTTGAAAAACTCAACAGCAATGTCCCTTTCCAAGAATCATGACCCAGTTAATCAAGATAATCCACATCCTTGTTGTGAGCAGCATCATGTGGGAACTATTTTCTTTCTACTGAACTACACCCACCAACTGTGTCACAGCGCAGAAGGAAGAGTGCATCTACTCATGGACAAGAGGCTTGTGCTAGTGTCAGAGCAAGATGTTAATATTAATGGCGTCCTCCTCAAGCGAGCTGTTATATTAGATAGCTAAAGCTTTGGGCACCACAAGCTTAGTGCCATCTAGTTCCCCAACATTCAAGAGAAGGCACACATCTCTACAGCAGATCTCTCCAACACTCTGCACCTCTCACACCAACAATCTATATTGAAAAACAGCACTACAGGTAAGAGGGAAAACATGTCTTCTTGGTTTTTGGGTGAAGTGTTACTTTAAGTTAAAGTAAGTATACACTGACTTTTGGTTTCACACAGGACATGACCAGCAGTCTCCTGGGTAAAAGTCCTGTGTTTTTTGACCTATCTATCCACCCCGACCTCCTGCATACGCTGACTTTGTTGTTCTTTATACTGCATCCCCTGACCTCTTCTTTCGTTCCCATCACGATTACGTATTGCTAATAATTAAGAATAATTAAGTATTGCACAGACGATTTGTGTTTGGACAGTGACCAGGTCTAATGTTTGACCACTGACATGCAGATGACGAAACAGTTTCTTTGTTTTTCCTCCACCAGCTGATCAAGAGTTTAACATCCTCACCGCCTTCAGGATGATATCAGATTTTACCTGCATTCGCTTCATACCACGCACCACGGAGCTGAACTACCTGGAGTTCAAGAATGGCAAAGGGTGAGAGACATTTCTGTTAAAGGGTCAGTTCATCCAAAATATTAAAAAAGCATTTGTTTCTCTTATCATTAATGGTATCTTGCCGTGCAGAAAGATTCTGTTTTACTTGCCTTGATAAGCACTTTTCAAAACCCAAATTACAAAGTCCCACAACGGCACATTAACATCAATAAACTTTAAGATGATTATCGTAGATTTTATAATAAAGCAACCCTGGTAATGTAAGATTGAAGAAAATAAAGACCAACTAAGTAAAATTAGGAGAAAGCCTGCAACTCTGTAACAGACTGTTAGAACTGAAAAAGCCTCTTGGATGAGAGGCGGAACGGCTTCAAGAAACTTAAGTCGAGTTGCCTACGTTATAGCACTTAAGACTTAAAACCTGGTCAAGTAAATCAATCAGACTTGTTTGTCTTACTGGTTTTTGTTCATCTCTCTAGCTGTGCATCCTTTGTTGGTTGCCGAGGAGGAGCCCAGGCGGTGTATTACGCCCGCTCGTGCAGCGTGGGGAACCTTTGCCATGAGATCGTTCATGCTCTGGGGCTGCATCATGAACACACCCGCAAGGACCGGGATCAATATATCAATGTGCAGTGGCAGAGCATCATCCCTGGTAAACACAGTAATTCCCTGTATGAAAAATACTGTCACCAAACTGTTGGTACATTTTGCAGACTCATAACTGCACTTATGTCTTTGGCCACTTGGGGGCAGAAGTCGACTGTGACGGCCCATCCAGGTGCTCTGGACTTGTTTATCCAGAGACTGGGTGGGTCGTCACAGTCGACTTCTGCCCCCAAGTGGACACACTCAGTTCTGACACAATATTATTTAGTTTAGTTGTTTAGTTTTCAGCTAAAGGGATACATGAGCAGACAGAAAGCATTCCAACAATATTAAGCTATATTTCACAAAAATGAGACATAAAAAGTACTTTAGATTTCAAAGATTAGTATGAAACATTTGAACACAGCTCCTGTGGTTTTAACATTTCTGCATGACTGGAAAAGACCATGGTGTAATAAATAATTTCTGATTTAAAGGCAGAGAAAAGAACTTCAAGATGAGAAGTGGAAACACTCTGAACCTGCCGTATGACCTCGAGTCCATAATGCACTACGGAGAGTAAGTCTTCACCTTTTTTCTTGTATATAAAAATGTTTTTACATTTTATCCTACTGCAATAATTTTGTCTGTCGAAACTGGTTTAACAGGATAATATTGAGCACCAAGCCGGGGTGAACAAGATAACTTCAAAGTCCATAGCACATAAATTTGGCAAATAGTCTTCTGTTTCGTTGCAGGTATTTTTTCAGTCTAGATGGAAGTCCAACGATGTTGTCAAAGTACAGCGGAGTGCAGATGGGTCAGAGAACACATCTCAGCCACCTGGATATACAGAGACTGAACAAACTCTACCACTGCGGTAACATCCTCTTCACTAGACTACAGTTTCTCATCATATCTGTTCTTGTGTGTCAGTTCAAGCAGACAGGAGGTATTCCATCAATACTAAGACGTGTTTTTGTTTCAGACGAGCGGATGAAATCGATGTATGGATGAAATCAGTGAGCGGGCTCCCTCTTGGTTAACCTGCATTTGCTGTGATATTTAATAAAATCATAAAACCCTTGCTCTGTTTGCTGGTTTTTCATACCTGCCAGCCCAAATACATCAAATTAAACCATACAGCTGAAAAAATTGTATTGCTGTGATGTAAATTTCAAAACAAATTACAGTAAAGGCGCAGACATTGTTTCAACATTGGGGGGGACACATGACATGAGGGGTTTGGGCGTCCTCTGCAAGAATGTTTTTAGCACTAATTTGTGACTTTTGTGCATCAATTTATGGTGCAAATGCATAAACCGTATAAATATATAAATATGTCCATATTCAGAGCTGATCTTAATATTCTACCCTCATGTATGTAAATAGGAAGGAGGAAAAAAATAGTAGTACTGCTCAATATAATGCAACTTTAACTATGACCTCATTAATATATAATTTACAAGTTTTTAACTGTCACTAAAACCTGATCATAAACTTTGGAAAAGTAGAATTTATGGTAGAGCTGTTGAATTGAATTGCAATAGATTGTACAGATGTGCCTATTTTAGTGTATGTGTGTATTTTAACCCAAGCAGCTAAACCTAAAATGTACAGATCTTTAGGGCATTTTTAGGATTGCATAACATTCCTCAGAGTATTAAGTGACTGCAATGGTTTATTATGTCTACAATAGCAGCAGGCATACACAGAACTAGCAGTAGGCATTCGTTCCTCTTAACAACCATTGTCCTGCCTCCTGTACATAAACCTGTCTGACAGACGACCTACAGTGTGAGCCGGCTGGTGTGAGAGTCTCTGTGTTGTCTGTAGGAGGAGCTAAGAGAACAGACTGTCTGTTGTGCACTACGCAAGAGTTGCAAGGAAAGACTCACCATCTACCATTCACTCACCTGGCAGACAGAAAATAAGTCTGTAAGTTAATGTGCGAGCAGCATTTAAAGGTAGGACAGATCACTTTTTTTCTAACATTGTAAACTTCTAATACTTTGACATCTATTCTTATGCTAGTATTGCACATTTTAGTGTTTTCTCCATTAATTTATCCTTCTCGATTTGAAAAAACATGTAAATCTGTTTCTTGCATTACTCAAATTTTGACATTCTATTGGAAACTTCTTGAGGAGATATGTGTTTATCATTATTTTCTGCAGTAGTGTTTTTTGGCTTGTAGAAATAATTACTATTATGTGTGTGTGCGTACATTTATTAATCTAAATCAGTCTGAAATACAGCACTTTTCCTCTAAATGTGTTCAGGTAATGAAGTGACAAAGTTTAATTTGCTTGTTAGAGAGCTGGCACACTGAAACCGTGTGTAATCCCTCCGTCTGTGCAGACAAAGTGTCAGGTTTATTTGGGCTTCTCAGATTTACCATGTAAATGCTCTAGCTCACACAAAAACACGGTTCTGTGACACCAGCCGGGGGATGAACAGTTGAACTGTTCATTTGTAATCATTTCTATTTGGACTGGCTTTATTTCTCTCGGGACGTGGGGTGATTTTAACATTACTTGCGCTGGTCAGTATGATGTCAATATGTCTTTAATGTCTCAGTGTTGAGATTTGAGTTATGACTCAGAAAGGGAGTGCGATTTCTGACTAAAATTCATCTCATGCAGCAACTCTGAAAGCTCTGATATCATTGACACACGTTTCTCTTCTATGTACCTGCTGTATCTCCAGTTTAGGATGCTGCATGGCTGCGGCCCTGGTGTTCAGACTACATGACAGAGGACCAGAGGTGGTGAGGGAGGTGCTTCTGGAGCGAGGATGGGAGGAATATGACCAAGAAGAACAGGAGGAGGAAGACTGGAACCTCTACTGGCGGGGCTCTGCGTTTCGCAACTCAGAATATCACAACCTGTTACCATGGCAGCGCCTCAACCACCATCCCAAGACCGCTGGCATCACACGCAAGGTGATGATGGTCACTTTCCTTTATCCTCATTATAATGTAAAATCCATTGGAAGTATCTAGGTATGTTACCTGGATCAGGACAAACACATGTAAATGCAAGGTGTAATTGCAGAACACACTCGATTTTAATGAGATCAGATCAGCCAGGCAACATACAGTACGGAGGTGGTCACATTGTGATCAGATCTCAGCCAGGTGTCAATGCAATCTGTGCAGTGACCACGTTCTTAAGAAAAAAAGCCGGCCAGAAAGTTGAAAGGTCTCCAAATTCGGCCTTCTCCTGCCATCTTAAAGGGGACCAGTTACTATGCTTTTCCTTAGTTCCTGTCACATGTACAGTATAATGTTACAATGTTCGAAGTTCATATTAAACATTGCCAAAGATAAACGGATGTAAAATTCAGGTCTAAACTGTTCTGATTACTCTGTTTCCAGCAGATTCTTTCTATTTTTGAAAGAAGCTGACGTCAGCTGGTGACAGATTTCTGTGTACAGTAATCTGTTCCAGGCACACTACTGTAAGGGCCGTTTCATAGTTGACGCACACAAGGAGAGCAAGCGACGTGAGCAACGCACTTTCTTTCATAGTCAACACATTCAACCAGGCAACACGGGCGACACTTGAAATGCAATACATCGCTTGTGCAGTAAGGGGTAGCATAGTCACCGGTGCATTCCGGCTAGCTAGTGCTGCTGTAGCTAGCTAGTACTGCTATTTTATTAGAGTGCAGTGTGGTAGAACTGTCATATAAATGGGGGTGTGCCCGTACGAGTTCAAGTTTTTCCTCCTCGCCCGCCATATTTCATGCCTGCTTCTTCTGTGAATAACAAAAAGTGGTTAATTTCAAGTACATTGTTTGCATTATCATCCCCACTGGCAACGCATGGTATTACATGCGCCGCTGCGTCGCGTATGACAAAAATGGACAACACATTTTGACACGCAAGCATGCATCATGGCGGCCAATGCGTCTCGAAGACTGACCAATCAGGGCAGAGTGGGCTTTTTCAGTAGGGGGGCTTCAAGAGACAGGTGCTAAAATAGAGCACCTCAGAATGAGAGTGAATACCAATGCTCCATCAGACAGTACGATGAAACACTGAAGCATGTAAACATATTCCAGTAGATACCCATAATACAAGTCTGAACCTGAAAATGACCATAAAAGGTTCCCTTTAAGGAAACCAGCAAGTAGAGCAGTAGCTGGCAAGTCGTCCCTCTAAAAGGGGCTCAGAAATAAATGATGTCCATTCATAGAATCATTTCCTTGAACCAGAATGCACAATGTCTATTAACAAATCTGCCAGCCCAATTAACTAATTTGTATTTTGGGATCTGGTCATGGTGTGAGCACAATCGAGATAATGGGGTGTAAATGCAAAGACCCACTGATCAGGTCAGAAGTCATTATCCAGATACCGATCACATGTTTATACCATGTGTAAACTGAGACTTTGCAAATACCACACCAAAAAAGTTCAAATAATCTCACTCTAAAAGAATGATCTGTCTTTTTTGTTAAGGATTACTTGGCACGCAACCTGAGGAGAATGCGAGCCACATTTGGTTCATCTCTTTATGACTTCAGTCCAACTGCCTTCATCCTCCCCAACGACTACACCCGATTCCTGTCTGAATACAACAAGCTGCGTCTGACCAAAGGACCATCAGTCTACTGGATTTGTAAGCCTGTGGATCTCTCCAGAGGCAGAGGGATCTTCATCTTTGAGGATATTAAGGACTTGGTTTATGACTGCCCCGTGATCGTACAGAGGTACATCTGTAACCCTCTGCTGATCTCCGGCTACAAGTTTGATCTGAGGATCTATGCGTGTGTAAAGAGCTTCCATCCGCTGACTGTTTACATCCATCAAGAAGGCCTGGTGCGCTTCGCCACTGAGAAGTACAACCTGTCATCTCTGCATAACCTGTACGCTCATCTCACCAACACCAGCATCAATAAGTTCGGCCCCTTCTACAAGACTGAGAAAGAGCGAGTGGGCCAAGGATGCAAGTGGACCATGAGCAAGTTTAGGCATTTTCTCCACAGCCAAGACATCAATGAGCTTCTTCTGTGGCAGAGAATCAGCAACATCGTCACTCTGACCCTCCTCACCATCGCTTCCTCTGTCCCCTCATGTCCAAACTGTGTGGAGCTGTTTGGCTTTGACATCCTGATTGACGTCAAGTTTAAACCTTGGCTACTGGAGGTCAACTACAGCCCTGCGTTGACTCTGGACTGCCAAGCAGATATTACCGTGAAGAAAGGGCTAATCAGCGATCTGATTGACTTGATGAACTATACATTGATTGACAGTTTGAGAGAGAAGGCTTATCAGAGACAAGGGTACAAGCAGCCTTGTTTTGATGCTAACCACCCCTCCAAGTTAAAAGAAACCAAATTTCAGAAGCAAAGGAGTGGTAGCCAGTCCTCTCAGATACTCCCTCTAATAAAAACTCATCACCAGCCTAAAAAGATGAGCCTAAGACGATCCAGACAACATGCTTTTGTAGCCGAATACCAAAGACATCTTCCCCCTGTTGACTTAAACAAGATATATGCCACCAGCAGCAGAATAGTTAACACCACAGTCAACAAAACCCACACCAACAAGACCTTAAACATGATACTCGGCCCGCATTCAAGGACAAACGTGTCAGTTGTAAACAGACAGACGGTTCCAGCTCCTGCACTGTGGCTGACAGACAACAGGAGTCTCCATGTGTCTGAGGTTACCAACCATGACAACACTGAAACAGAAGCTGAGACAGAGCTCTCGGGAGAGACAGACGTTTCCTCTTTGATACAAGATATCCCGGTCAACGGGGTGGGACTCAGATGCCCGGCTGTGTCCTGCAAGCTCCCGAATATTTACAGGTATATACAGTGCTGTTGTAGAAATTCTGTGTAGTAATGCTTGTCTGCAAGAAAGATCTTCACCTGTATTAAAGAGACATTTTAATCAAGTTTGCATTAATGAATTAAAATCTAGGGATGACCCTGAATAGTTAACTAATCGATGATTCGATCTAAGCAGCCTGATTCCGCTGCCAATCTCACCGTAGAATTGTCGCTGCCTCAGAAAATGTGGTTATAAAACAAAGGATCATTCCATTTCAAGCTATACAGGGGTGCTGAGTGTCTTTTTTCCCCAAATAATTGCTTGCTATCTTCCAGTAAATCATGATACATGTAGCCTCTTTTGGTATAAATGTGTTAATCAGAGCACTCACTGTCAAAATCAGCAGGGGGCGGTGTGTAGAAACATCTGTTTGTGGCTTACATCTTCTACCCCTATTGAAATCACTATTATTATTACATCATTCTTGGTTTAAGTGATGACTTTTAATTTCTCTTGACTAAAATGTTATTTGGAAGCTTGTCCAAAGACCAAATGTTGGGCATTATGCTGAGAAGACATTTCATGGCTTGAAAATTGTGAATTAAGTGTCCTGATTCAAACAGCTATTGGCTGGTATTTTGTGTAAAGAAACTGGCTTTTCAAAAAGTCCACCGATTTTATACCATAACAAACAAATGTTGTGATTGTTTCACAGTGGGAATCACAGACCAGTAAGGATGGAGAGATCCACAGCACTGAATGGACAACATATCCCTCCGCTCAGAGTTGGAGACTTCATTCGGACATTCCCTTTTAATGCGGCCACTCTGAGGGCCTCACAGCATGAACTGGATGTTAAGATAGTCATACAGGAGCTACACAAGCTCACTGCTCAGCTGGCCACAACGGGCAGGAAGTTGAAGAGAAAACAGGCGGAGATAGGTGGTGAGGAAGATTTTGATTCACTGCTGTGGGGGCCAAAGGACCCTCCGCTGCTCAGTCAGTGCTTCAAACCCACTTGAGAGGCGTTTCATTCTTTTTGGATTTGTTGCTAAGCCCTGACTTTTTTTCCTTAGATTTTCTTTTCAGTTTCTTTTAAATCTAAGAAAGTGGAACATATCACACCTGAACGCCAAAGTATTTTCTCAGGAAAAGTCTTCCAGACACTCAGGGGTGAATTCCCAAAAGGTTTGTGTGGCTGCTCAACCTGTGCAAATAAAAAGAAAAGCACCCACAAAGAGTAATGCACACCTAACTCCGCTGCAAAGCAAATAGCGTCTCTGTTTAAATAAGTAAATATGCATTAATGTGGTGCTAAAGTTGATCCTTTTAATGCAAATGAGGCTCAGTGATCAATGCTAATAGCCACATGCAGTTACAGTGAAAACTGTTATCATCTTCAGAGAGTTGGGGTAACTTTCTAGCAATCAAGCCATCTTCTTTTACAGTACGAGGGTGTTTCTTTACGAATTCCCCCTTAGTGTTTACAACAGCATGTGGAAAAAAGCTCATAATTGTATAGAATCATTGTGAAACCACTTGTCAGTCATTCTTTTAAATTAATAGTAATGCATTACTTGCTACATGAGGATAAAATACAAAGTTAGATCTACCATGTAAAAACATCTCTAATTTCTGATCACTGGTTTACTGATCACTTTTCGGACCATACTGCAAAAGGTTATTTCCTACCAATACTATATCCCTGAACACACACACCATTCTCCATCTCACACTTACAAATATAAATACACATTCATTTAAAATGTCTGATGGTAACTTTGTCCTTTGCCTTGATGCGTACTCTGCCTGATGCGTACTTGGTTTCCTGTCGTCCATTGGGGTAGATGGTCTTAACTGTCCCATCAGGATACTCTCTTCTCTTGTACTGGGAGGTGTGGATCTCTCTCTGACCATTGGGGAATTCGACCATCTTTTCACCTGACCTGGATGAGAGGATGATCCAGACAGAACAATGAACAAACTACTTCTTTAAAGGGAAAGTTCTGTATTTTTCAACCTGGACCCTATTTTCCTGTGTTTTTGTGTCTAAGTGACTAATGGGAACAACAATTTATGAAACTGGTCCAATTTTGAACAAAACTGCGGCAAAACAAGCTGCAATGTAATCACTTGGGGGCAATTGTGCACCATCAATTTACATCCACTAAAAGTGCTAGTTTTGCCCACCAACAGGCTCAAAATATTATACTAATTGTCTGACAACATTATTAAGGATCGCTACAGAGATGGACCTTTTTGGTGGAAAAGTAAGATTCTTTTTGTTAAACCAGAAACAGCCCAAAAAATGCCATCGTCCAACCGACCAAACTCCATTTAAAAAACTGTAATTTTATCATTGTAAAACACACTTCATTCAAAGTCAACACAAGCAAAATGAAACTCACAAAACCATCTTAGATCGTCTTTTTCCACTGTTCCAACAATCACTAACTCTGGTTTGGTTGAAATAAACCCTTGATTCACCTAGTTAGACATGACAATATGCTGGCTCTGTACACACTAAAATTATTGTTTATTTAAATGGAGTCTGGTGGGTTTGGTGATGGCAATTCTAGGGCTGTTTCTGGGTCAACAGAAACAAGTTATTTTTGCTTAACATACTGTTATGGCGATACTCCACATTCAATCATAAAGGACAACATTACAAATATATAATTTAAAAAATTATTTTCATCTGCATAAACCCCACTGACCTAGCGATGGTTCTGTTATTACATTCTCATACTATGTGGCCATACTTTGTTCAAAGCCAGTTTATTTTAAATTCTAGTGGAGAGCTCAGAGTTTCCAAACATACTAAATATGGAAAATTTTACGTGTATAGAAAATTATGCAAAAAATAGAGACTAAAGAATATGACACTGTCAGACAGTGAGGATCAAGTTATTTTTTTCCATCCTCTCAACCGTGTGTTAAGATTTTTATATCAAAATTCCATTGTGTCCTCTTACTGATTACCTCATGGTGTAGTAATATTGTTTATTTATTTATGAGGATACCTGTTAGCTGCCACCTCAACGACAGTCTAGTCTTCCTGGGTTCCACTGGCTTTCTGACCCTGCAGACACCCTGAAGCTGATCCTAAAACAAAGCGCCGACTTCAGTCTTACGGTGAACGCTGAACGATGGTGCCATCAGAGTAGATTGTCCTCTCGCTGCCGTCAGGCTCCAAATACTTGATGGTCTGGTCTGGAAATAAGATCTCTCTCTTCCCCCCAGGGTGTCGCTTCTCTGTTACAGAAGGAGACATGTTATAAATGAAAGACTATACTATGAGCTGTAGACATAACTGGAGTCTGAAAACTTTTTCAATTTTCTGAGATGTTAACCAACAGTAATAAAACATGTTTTACCTGATATGTACTGTTGTCAGTGTGCCAGTCTGTCAGTAAATCATAATCAATAAATACAATGAGGTTTATGAGATTTAACTCAAGTATGAATTAAATTATTTCTAAATATGTCTTCTATATTATCATTATATCTATATTTTGAAAACTGTCGATATTAAACCAATAAGTGATATTTTTTGTCGCAATTATGTTGAAATGATGAATTTATTAGCAAGCAGTTGCTTTTTTTTTTTTTTACACATTTGGGGTCATGTTTCTGCCCACCTGATAAATGATAATGAATGTTAGTCCAATACTTACTCTCTTAAAACTCTATTTTTGGTCTCCACCAAAACCTAAATGAAATATTTGGCTTTTTAGCTAATAAATGCTCATCTATGTTCACCAGCTAGTCGCTAACTGTGCCTGCCTGATGTTTGCTGCTGAGCAGATGGAGAACAGAGAGGATTTTACAACTTGTTAACTGACAACAGCTGCCTGCTATGGCTATAAAATAACGTTATGAGAGCTGTGATAGTGAACCAAAACAGTACAGTTACAATCTAGACAGATAAACAATGAGCTGAGACTATAAAGATGCACAAAGCCATGCACAAAGGGGATCTCCAGATTCAGGTGAAAATCACAATGAGAGACTTCTTCACATTGTCACTATACAGTACATTGCTATTATAAAAATACAACTTATGGCCCCTTAAAGGTGAGGAATATATAATATAGATTTTTCTTATGTAGACTTTTCTCTTACCGATCTGCTTGTTGGGGAAGTGAAGGACCTCCAGACCACTTGGGTGGGTGGTATGGGTTGTCTGTGAACCAGCGTAGTAATAAACCTGTAACACACGTACATGATCTTAGTGATACAAATAAAGAATAAAGACATCAACATCATTGATCAGGCGGCCACAGAGCTCACCACTTTCCCATCTTCCAAAATGTGCTTGATGTCTCCATTGAAGAATGTGACTGTTTTTGTCTTCTGGTCTGCAGAGGTAACTTTCCTTGTCCCGTTACTGAGAGTCACCAAGCTGCACCCGTTAGAGAGAAGCTGCTCCGTCTCAGGAGATAAAGAAATCGTTATCAGTAAAAAATTATCAAAATAGTGACAAGTATCATGCAGTTTTCAATTTAAATCTCATTTCTACAAGCCACATTAGCAAGTAATCATGAGCTTGATTGATTGATTGATTGATTGAAAACATACATATTAAATACGAAAATAAGTTTATTAGGCGTATTTATTTGAAATATTATCCCTATCACCCCAAATTATTTCCACACATGGTAGTAAGCCTTGAAGATAGGATGGTAAAATCAAGTTTAGGCAGTGACAGAACTGGCACAGGGAGCATATCGACTTGCACTGCATCAACATGTAATGAGGTTAGTCAGCGCTTTGACACCATCTTTTGTCCGTCCTCATAAATTATTGCCAGGGTGCTTAAAGACCACTTAACGGTGTATTATATACTTGAATAATTTGATACCAATGAGATTTACACAGCATTAAAATGAAATGGACTAATGGGCCATAGCTCTGAGTGCTTGAGGCTGCTATTTATCTGAATGTCAACACTTCTGTAGATATGAAGTGTTCACAGATATGTTTTGAAATGGACTGTATTTCTTCACAATACAACACACCTGAGATATTATGATAAAAGTATATTGAAAGGGAAAACAGTTCAGGGTGGATTATACTGAAAAAGTGGATTTGACTATGTGGGATTTGTTACCTAAATAGAAGACCAGGGGTGGAACAAGTATTCAGATCCTCTATTTAAGTAAAAGTACTAAAACTCCAAGTACAAGTCCACTGGACATGAAGGGTATGAAAAAATGTAATCTCAAAAGTAACTAAAGCTGTTAGAAAAATGTAGCGGCACAAAAGTACAATATTTGCCTGAGATGTGGTGAAGTGGAAGTATCAAACTGCATTAAATAGAAAAACTTAAGTAAAGTACAAGTGCCAAAATGATCCTCATCTGGCTGCTTCTCTTGCCTCTTACTATTCCCACCATGCTCGAGAACTTCGACTGCTGCAACAGCCACAGCCATAATGCAGTTTGATAGGTTCTCAGAATTGTTCCCTAAACTCTGTTATAGTGCATGTCGTAAGATGACTGAAATAACAAGAAATGAACATACGAGCAAAAAATGATTCATCCTGAACCGTTCTGTGTTACTGGAAAAAATTTTGTAAGGGCATGTTCATTTCATGTTGTTCTCTCTTAAATAAATGTGAGCTGTGACCATGTGGCAACACAGTGCTGAGTGAGCATGTTTTCGATGTCATCACATCCAATGCTGTGTCATTTTCGTTTATGCAACACACAGTTCACACAACATTACAGTGAAAGAGGAAGTAGCCAGATTCTTAAGGAAAAGTACTAAAACAATATTGTGAACATACAGTTACAAGTAAAAGTCGTGTGGTGAGGGGCGTCGGTGGCTTAGTGGATAGAGCAGGTGCCCCATGTACAAGGCTGTTGCCGCAGTGGCCCAGGTTCGAGTCCAGCCTGTGGCCCTTTGCTGCATGCCATCCCCTCTCTCTCTCTCCCCCTTTCACACTTGGCTGTCCTATCCATTAAAGGCAAAATGCCCAAAAACATATCTTAAAAAAAAGTAAAATAAAAAAAAGTCATGTGGTGAGAACTTTTGTCAGAGGATGTCAGTTTAATCCGGAAAATGTACTTTAAGTATCAACAATGAATAATGTCCCATGTGACTGTATTATAATGTATCATTAGATTATAACTCATGCATTAATATGAAAGCAGGGATTTTACTGTTGGAGTTAGTTTAAGTAGAGCTTATTTTGATCCATTAAGTCATGTTTATGTTCATTATGGACGAAACTGATTATTTTCACTATTAATCGGTTGAGCCATGAGCCCAAAGTGACGCCTTCACAATGTGTGTTTTGTCCAACCAACAGTACAACGTTTAACATTAATAAAAATAAATTGAGTAGTTAAAAGTAAAAGCAGCAATTCCTCACATTCATGAAGCTTGAACTACATAAAGTTTTCCCAGGAAACACCGTTTGTACGATTATCAAAATAACTGCCAATCAATTTTCTGTCAATTGACAAATCATTGCAGCTGGACTTGTATAAACTGTCATGTTGTTTGATTATTTTATAAGCTCTTTGTGTGTTTTGTATGCAAAAATCTTAATTTGACAAGTAACTAGTAACTTAAAAAAATGTAAACAGTACAATATTTGCTTCTGAGATGTATAATGTGGCATGAAAAGTAAAGACTCAAGCAAAGTACAAGTACCTCAAGTTTCTACTTAAGTACAGTACTTGAGTAAAAGTACTTAGTTACATTCCACCACTACAGTATATTTTACCTCCATCTGTCCCTCCAGGTGTTCAGTTTGCGTTTGTGCAGTACAATGATTGGCCACTGAGCGGCACTGTGGCGTAACTGTTAGTGTCTTCCTCAGCTCAGCATACGCTCTGATCAGCTCCTCCAGCTGGTGTCGAACTGCGGACCAATCACTCTCTTTCTGTTTGAACTGCTGATGAAGCACCTCCATCTGCTGCCTGAGGGCCTGCACACACACACACACACACACACACAGAGCCAGAAAACAAACACACTATATAATCCTGTGCACGTAGCTCTGTGAGTCATAGGCTCACTTGAAGAAGTGGGAGTATGTTTGCAAATGTTTGCACAGATTTACGCCACTCTGTGTTTAACTGCTCTGCATCACACCTGATGACGACTGTCTCCATCGGATAAACAAGAAAAAGTTTAAAGGAAATTAAAGTCAAAACGAATGTGACAACTGTGAGTGTTTTCCAGGTATGGATAAACGGTTCCCTGAACTACTCAGAACCTGTTTAGACCTGGCATTAACATGTGTTTCAGTGATTCGAACACAAGTAGACAGCCGAGATGTATCACTGTTCACACCTGTGCCTGTAATGCGTCTTCAGCTGACCACTTGTGTTCAGATTTCATTACTGCCACGCACACAAATATCACAGCCACACTTTTGCTAGCTGCTCTGTAGCATGCTTGCTAGTCACGTTAGCATTTGTGTCAGTAGAGCTGGAGATATCGCTGTCAACAGAAATTAATGTCTCCTTCCATAGGGCAAAACGAGGGATGGTCCTCGCATTAGGACATATTGGTGTTTACACTACAAAAGATAAGTGGTCAAATGCGTCCCAGACCACCTTGGCAGTGATTTAAGTGATCAGATCACAATGCATCTTGGTGGTCGTTTGGACCTATATTTAGCGCTGTCCACTTGTGATCAGATCAATCAAAACCTACATTAACACCAGGTCTGAACAGGCTCTTAGTTAAACATTTTTTTAGCAAGTCATAGTGCATCACATGTCCTCTTTATCACTAAGTTTGGGGTCAAAATGCAAAATGGTGGACTTATATTCGGGACCTAAGGAAGCATTCATACTAGCAAAATCCTTCAAAGTGGTTTGACCCCAACATTAACCTAGGGTTTGCTGGCCCTGCTCCGGAACTGGGTTATCCCCAGTTTTGCAGGGTTAACCCCTAAAAATGGACTTAAACAACAGAATTTTAGATTAACATGAGCTTCGTGTTCCAACGGACATTTGACCCAGGGATAGTAGAAGTGCAGTGTGAATTGTATTGCCCTGGGCTAACAATGTGTGTGTGAAAATAAGCTAAGTTAGCTAGGCTAAGAGTTGACTATGGGTATGGATAGCCCTGGGCTAAGTCCATGCTCTGCTGTTTATTGACCTCACATGAATGTATTTTGATTCAATTTTGTCTAATCGCATTATTGTCTAAAATTATCACAATTCTTTGGTCCGGTCCGGTAATGCTGCAGTTTTTGGGAAAAAAAGGTATCCTCAACGGGTCCATGTCATTGGTTCGACAGCCCATTGGTTCGACAGCCCATTAGTCCAACTGTCCGCGGTGCTGAATGGCTCGCGGCGGGCGTATGGTGCACCGCGACCGGCTTGAGGCGGAGCAGGCCCATGGCTTATGTGTTTTCACTTTCTTTTTCATTTTAACCCACACCATGATCTTTTCCTGACCCTAACCAAGTGGTTTTTGTGCCTAAACCTAACCAGATCTTAACCACAGGGCATCATGATGATTTCGGAACGGACTTCGGAACAATGAGTTTAATATGGTCGGAACAATGGGATGTCGAACCAATGGGCTGTCGAACCAATGCGCAGTTCCCATCCTCAACATGTGACAAGTGCTACTAACTTGCTTAATTTTGTTCCAATTAACAAGAAACAAAATACATGTTGAATTGATTTAATAAGACATTGTTGTTTTTGTTGAAACTGTTTTAGAGAGGTGTTGATTGATCATTTGCTCCACACACAGGTGTTTCTGTTACTCAGCCTACCCTCACTGATATTAATCGGGTTGACAAAATAATAGACACACCTGTCAGCATCACGCAACACAGTTCAGCACCACCACCACCTGCAGCCTCGAAAATGATCATACAGTGGGAAAAAAAACACCAGTAACAGAAACGTGGACGTGCTAAACATCTGAAAGGAAGATTTCTACATCTTCACGAAGATTATTCATTTGTTCGTGATTTGCGTAGCATAAAAGCTGACTCAGTCTTTTCCCATAAACTCATGACATTCAAAGACATGATGTGAATCTATTGTCATCCGCTGTTGCTGCATAGTTACGAAATATAGCTATAGTTTTTTCTGGAAAGTACTTAGAACCTTCACAAGCACCCTGCAACCCTTTAAAAGTCTCTGGAAAACAACTTAACCTGCAGCCTTATCTCTCTTGTTCTATACAAAGACACTGTTTGCATTGTACTCCGTTGGTATGTTGGTAAGTTTCTATGGCAGACAAATAAGAGCTGCCTCTACCACGCCCCCTGACACAGTTTCAAAGCGGTGATTATAATCATTTCCAGTATGACAAGTAGAAGAACGACATCAGAGAAAAACAGGCAGCAACTTGTCCAAATACTTAAGGTAATTAATAGGAAATTATGTGCTGCACACACTTGCCAGAGTGTGATACGTCAGTTTAATTTTCAGTACAAGGATTAACACTAACACCTTTCTAGTTTACGGGGAAATCCAACATAAGTCATATAGTGCCACATCAGCCTGATTCACATTCATGAAACCATCTGCAATAATTACACAATCTATTGTTGTCCACTGGAAGTAGGTTTCACATTTACTAATGCTGGTTTTGAAAGGCTGAAGTGGTACTTGAAAGTATTGTTGAAGTGCTGCCATTAAAAAGCTTATCTAAATCAAAATGCAAATGACAATGCAACACTGGTGGTACCAGTTCTGCAACATGCACGCTGTAGGTGTGGGTGGTATTCATGACTTCTGGGAATACTGCAAGGAGCCTTTCACAAATGCCAGGTAGTAACTTATGACAGAGTTATGGCTCTGACATAGATAAGTGTCATTTTCCAAGGAAGCATTTCGCCTCCAATGTGTCACGTGAGTTGCAATCAAATGTGTGTATGCAACTTGGTGGGAGGGGTGATGTTGTGAAACAGGCCAATGATGTCATGAGAAACACTTGGGCCGTTTGTGAAGCAACACTGTGGCATAACAGCTGCCAAATCAATATTTTTGCAGCTTGGAGAACATGCAGGCCTTGTTTTATCTTTTTATTACTGTCAACAAAACCTGTTAAGACCGAAACCAAAAATGAATTTAACCTACTAACAAGTATGTGTTGCTACAGCCTGGTACAGCTCATGTGCCAAAGAACTCCAGTGTTGGAGGTAGGGAACACTGAGTATAAACCATAGACTGTATAATAAAGATGGATGATGGGACAGCTCCCCAAAAGTAAGGCCAAAACATCTCCATTTGCCCCTTTGGCGCCTGGCTCCAGTATAGGTCAAAACCCTGCCCCCTCAGAGCTAAAAAATCCAAGTACACATCAGTTAAAGTCAGTGTAAAGCAAATTCTGCTGTTTTCTTCTAAACATATTAAATAGGTCATAAAAGTATTCCTCAAAATGTGTAAAATAGCCTTTCAACCATTTACAATTGAATTGTGGAGCTAGGCTTCACAAACTGTGTTTCTAGGTTTCTGTTTTCTGGATTTAGTGGGCGGGCCTTAAATCACAGCCACGTTACGTAACGGAGCTATCCCTGTAGCAGTATAAATACACACTCTTGTACAGTAGGTGGCAGTATGCACCTGGAAGTTGTTTGCGATCCGCCAATAAATTGAGAGAAGAAGAAGAAGCAGTATAAATAGAGGGAATCGCTCGTTGTTCACAAATACTTTCAGGTAGAAAACCAGCAGAGTTTAACTATATATATATATATATGTAGGATTATATCTCGCATTTTTCACGTCACTATATCACCGTTTAGACTAATCTGATGTTTGTAAAGTCTATAAACACAAATGACTGAACAGACATTACTATTTCTGTGTGCACGTTTTGTAATAATAACATGGTTATCGTATGTGTGCACGTTTTGTAATAATAACATGGTTATCGTAGATTAGCTGGGCTAACCATTAGCTGTTAGGGAACTGCCCATTGGTTCGACAGCCCATTGGTTCGACATCCCATTGTTCCGACCATATTAAACTCATTGTTCCTAAGTCCGTTCCGAAATCATCATGATGCCCTGTGGTTAAGGTCTGCAGAGG